>NC_092876.1:287232872-287392872 GCF_028372415.1 Notamacropus eugenii
TAACTGAAAGTTATTTTAAAAGAACATAAAGCCCAGAAAGTTATCACGATGTTTATTCAAGGTTATCTTAGGGGATTTATATGTTTGGAAATCAGTTTATAAATCTATATTGTTATACAGATTTTATATATATATATATAGTTAAAGCTCTAGGTAATTCTGTGCACAATATAATATATATGTGTATATATATATATATACATACACACATGCGTGTATAAATATATACTTACATATGTGTATATATGCATATATGTGTATGTGTATATATACATATATGGAAAGAAAGAGAGAAACAAACACACAGTGAAAGAGAGTGAGTGAGAGTGAGAGAGAGGTATCCATCCACTATTGTTAATAACTTACCTCATGTTAAAAATTGAAGAGAGAACTTTAAGTAATGTCCCTTCCTGTGAGGTAGTCCCTTGCTATATGTACTCAGTAATGCAATCAGATACCTAGGGCTATTTCTATTGCCTGCCAAAATATCACTCATGCCTATTAAAGTATCGTGAAAAACATTATTACATCAATACTCAAAATGGCATAATTATTCTTCTTTCTGGAATGTCTTCTGATGTGAGTCACTTCAGTAGAGTGGGATTTCACTGGAAAATGGCTTTAGGAATGATTTAAATGAGGGGAAGATAGAGGCAAGGTCTACAGCAGCACACTAAAGAAATGGTTGAGAATCAGCCTTTATCCTCAAGTCAGTGACAGAAACCAGCTTAAAAGCAGAATAATACAAACCAGTAGGCCTATTTTGTTGACGTTGTTATTGTAATACTGACATGCTATGGTTCAAGATTCCCTACATGGGAAGTGCATCTTTTTAGTTCAGAATTTCAAATGAAAATATTACACCAATATGAGGCAAAAATAAAGCAATGACATTCTTACTTTTCCTTACAACAGATGGCAAAGGAAGTTGGGAGAGAGAAAATATAGGAAACTTTAAAATGGTTTATCCCATTTGCCCCAAAATCTGAGAATTTGGATCACTTGACGTTTCAAAGTGAATCAGGAAAATAGAAGTATATTTTGACATTTTTTTGTGTGAATCCTTAGATTGCAGATTGGCTTACTTTGTGATTTTGCAAATTAAGGAAGTGAAATCCCCATGTCTATGGCAACAGTTTTCCTATTATTTAATGAGAATATGGAAGATAATGAACTATTAAACAATTAATCTAATAGCTATAGCAGTAACTAAAATGGCAATATGTACATGAGGCTTATATCATTATGGAACACTTTTATGAATGCCTGCTTCTCACTCCAGCCCCTAGAGTCAGGGTCACAAGTTGGATTCCGGATTTTTAAAATTGTTCTTCAACTGACGAGACATTTCAGATTTACCACGATCTCTGAACTCTCATAACAGGAATTTTAGAGCTGCAAAAGGCTGTAGGCATCACCTACACCAAACATCTTCTTTTACAAATGAAGAAACTGAGGCATACAAAGGTTGATGGAGTTGTCAAAGGTCACACCAAAGCAGAACCACCACCAGAATCCAGCTCAGGCTCACTCCTGATCCAGTGCTTTTTCCAGCCCATCTCTTATTCGTCTTGAATGCAATTTCTGTGCCAAGGACAGAACTAGGTCTGGAGAGAGCTACAAATGGCAAATCTAAAGCACTTAAATTAGCAGTTGAAGCGAGTACTCAAATTTGAACAAAATCAAAATTATTTCAGATGCTAATTTTTATTTTTATTTTTTTTACCAGACCTATAATTTTATAAGCAAAGAGAGTTCCCAGTGACAAAGGGAATCAATCAATACAAATTAGCACTTACTCTGCAATTTATAATCTTAGAGAGTTGTCTGGGATATGGAAATATTAAGTGACTTGACTAAGGTCATATGGCTAATATGTGTCAGGGGCAGCACCTGAATCCAGCTGCATGACTGAAGTCAGATCTAGCTGCTGAACCATGCTGAGTTATCTTTATATATACTTATGAAGGAGATAGCACGGAAAATAGAATAGTAAATAACACATGCAAATAGACTTAGAGATATAGTTAATTTATGAATCATAGTGAATTAATCTACAAGTTTTTATTGTGCTTACTATGCCAGGCCAGGAAATGGTCCCTCACATTCTACAAGAGAAGAGAACACATGTATTTCTATATATTTACAAAAGCAATACAAAGCACTGAGGGGAAAGAGGAAAGAAAGTGAGAAGAGAATTAGGATAATTATTGTACGGGAACTAGCTTTGAAGGAAACCAGGGGTTGATTCTAAGAAATAGAGTTGAGATGGGAGTATATTGCTGGTACGGGAGACAGCCACTACAGTGGCATGGAGATGAGAAATGGAACACCATGTAAGGGGAACGGCAAGATCAATTTGGTCAGACAGAAGCATAAATGGAGTAACATATAATAAGTCTGGAAGACTAGATGGTTGGGGTCAAGTTACAAAGGCTTTAAATGCAAACAGAGGAGTTTTACTTGTTTTCAGAAGTAATCGGGAACTCTGGAGTTTACTGGCAAAGAAGTGACATGGTCTGACTTGTGCTGTAGGAAAATCATTCTGACAGTAACCTAGAAGATGAGCTGAACTGAGGAAAGACTTGAGCCAGGAGACCAATTAGGAAACTATTATATTGGTTCAGGCAAGAAGTGATGAGGACTTGAACTAGTGAAATGGACATTGTGAAAAGATTTAGCGAGCCTTGGTCATTTAGTTTTCCATGGAGATGACTGAAAATGCTGCCACTGCATCCAAATAAAGCAATCTTTTGTGTTTTTTAAAAATTCTTGATAGACCATAATTGTTAGAGCTAATTTCTACTAACTTATTCATATAGTCTTCAATACGTTCAGAATAGACTTCTCCACTACAAAACACGGTATAAATTTTCACAACTGCTGAGAGCTACAGAGAGCAGGCTAGTTCAGCCAGACACTGACTTTCTTTCTAGAGATAGATTTGTGCCATTTTCTATAGTCATTCATTTTTTAAACACTTGCATTCTTTCCTTTCATTTGGGAGTCCACTATAGGGGCATGAGATTAGCAAAAACATAGAATTGAGAGGGTAGAACTGGAAAAAAAAATACCTTCTGTTTTTAAAGAACATAGAGTCATAATTAAACAATAATGGCATTGCCATTATCACTGACAAAAATGAAGATGAAGGTTAATATTATTACATACCTGCACTAAGGGTCTAGAAAGATGATTAACTTACCTAAACAGTAAGGTTTACCCTATCTGGCCGAGGTGGAAGAGGAGATGATTCCAACTTCATTAGACAGAGGACATTTAAGATTTCTACAGTGTACCTCACTCAGTCTCTTGCCCACTGAGTTCTGCTGATCATTACCTAGAAGCACATAGATCACTAGGAAACAGTAAGCAAATAAAAGATTGAGGTTGTTTTCCCTTGGCCCAAGTCAGTGGCATACTTGTTTGGCAGAAGAGGCTCACTTCCCCAAGCAATCTTGTCATCAGTCCCAGATGACAGACCCATGATGTAGCTGTCACATGGGAGACAAGGGACCAAAGGAACTCAATGGGGACCCAGTGGGGTGTTCTGCAGCTGGCAATCAATCTTGCAACAGGTATGGCACATGAGTGCTGCCTTGAACACTACTAACCCCAAGGCCCCAGCTACCAGGGGTAGGTGATCCTCCACCCAAAGCATACTGAGACACTACAGCCATTGTTTTTTTGGTGTCCAATGTCCTTCATGTAGTACAAGATCACAATATTTGTTGCTCTGAATGATACACAGAACACTTCCTGTTGGCAGAATATTTATCAAGGTTAAAATAAACAAGCAAAACCCCTGAAAGCAGACTGCATTCGCAATAACAATAAGGGAGATGAATCCCACATCACAGTAGAATCTGGTACCCTTTTGGGCAGGGCAGGGACTAAGGGATCATTTTCATCACAGCCATCTCTGATTTACAAAGAATTTCACAAATATTTCTATATCGACTTAGTCATAATTTTGTTGCTCAAAAACATATAGCAGTGATGTCTGCCCAGGAGTCAAATGAAAACTTTTTTTAATATGTTAATAATTTACAGGCCAGTTTCAGTAAGATAAAAATGAGGCATCAGGAAGGAAAAGTTGGAAAAATCAGCTACTGTACTTTGAAAAGCAAACACAGATGTCTCCAGCCTTAATACACACATTCTCTGATCACTTCAGAAACTGAGAATTAGCTTCCACCAGACTCCTGTAATCTTGCCAAATGATAAACTAAAAATTGCTGTCCGGCAAATACACACCAGAAGTGTAAAAGTTCCATTTAAAATGCGCAGGTAAGGAGCTACATTAGCTAATTGCAGAAAGCCCTGATTTAAAATTGGCATTTGCTTCCAGCTGATCCAAGAGTATGTACATATTTCAAGGATTATGAAGCTTTTCCTTGGGACTCTCCTTTTATCTTTGAAAGAAAACAATGCTAATAGTTTCCTTTTTCCTACACTCAATGACTATTTACTACTCCTTCTTGATGTGGACTTTCAAAATACAAAGAAGGTTTGGCAAGTTTTCAAAGTCCTTTTTTAAAGTCTATTCTTAAGTACCTTTATAAAAGCATAAAGAGTACTTCTTACTAAGGAGAACTGATCATGTAGCACTCTTAGTGTCTGAACATGGAAATATTGTTAAGTTACATTTAACGCCTTCATTCTTCGGATCTTTTCCCTTAACCTTCTGGAAGCAGCTGATTTCAGGGAAGCAAAAGTGATCAGAAGTATCCAAGTTAGCATAACAATTCCTTTTCTGCAGAAAGTAGCTCCAAAGCATTACAAATCCAAATTTCAAAGAAGAAAAGTTACCGTACTTGCAAATTTTAAGTCACACTTGGCACCTTTTCCAAATAGAGTGGTCAGGAATGGAGAGAAATAAACATGTGCTTCCAGGATTTTTCTTCTCATATGCCTCACAGAAAAACCAATGTTAATGGCCATGCTGGAGCCCTTCTCAATAGGTTTTCACTTAAGGAATAGGGCATGGTTGTGTAGTGTTATTTTAAGGTAGACTTTACAAAACAACATTCAGGAAAGATAAATACTACTTTCACTGTATAAATCAAAAGCTTAAACTGCTTCCCAAAAGGATTATTTGAAAAATCTGATATTTCATTATGCAGTGATATTTTTACTTTAAATGTTATACTTAAATTAGGAACACTTAGCACTTCTTGTCTTCTAAGTACCTCTTTCCCAAATAATAATAATAATATACCATACCATATTTTATTTGAAGAAACACTAAGGACAAAAATAGTTTAAAAGGCTCTTCTGAGCAAAAACAGAAAAAATAGTAGCTGAAGGACATTGAAAATTCATAAATAGGGGCTAAAGTAACCCATAGAGTGCCAAAAGACAGAGTAACCCATAGAAGCTGAAAGACCCCATTCCTCAAATATCATTCTTAGTGGTTCTGTCAAGAGTCTGGTTAAAATAGTGTCCACAATGCCATTGTTATCTTTCTGAGAGAGCTAACGTAATACCCAACATTATGTGATGGAGTTGAAAGATCATTAGACTTGGATTCAAAGGATCTAGGTTAAAATCTATACTATTGCATAAACACAAACAAGTCACTTCAACACTCTAGGTCTCAGTTTCCTCATCTTTAAAATAAGAGAACCACACAAGATGACTTCTAGGGTACCTTCTAGGTCTAATTGGATGTTCCTGTATGCTTAATACCTCCTCTAATAGTTCTTAGAGCCCAAAGAAATTAGGAAACAGAGAAAATTGTTATTGGTGGGTGCAGGGAGAGGAAATAAAGAATTAGTAAACTTTTTTTTTTAATAAAATGAGACTATCTAGGGAAGGCAGATCCCAGAAGTGATCCTCTAGCAGGGGAAGGTCATAGGCATCTCTGGGTAGTGTGATGCCACAGGGCACCTGGGAGAAGAGTCTGAAAAGAAAACAATTCCTAAAATACAACCAATCAGTTAATCAATAAGCATTCATTAAATGCCCATGTAATTTATCAGACACTAAGATTACAAAGACTAAAATGTCCCCTTCCTCAAGGAGTTTACATTTGCGGCATGGGTGAATAAGACTGGGTCTTCCTATCGTGTCCAGGCTGTCAGTACAGCGGCCACTCAATGACCCAGTCCCCTGTACTGATTGGGCATGGAAGTTTTGACTTGCTCAATTTCTGGCTTGCCTTGGTTCACCCCTCCTTAAGTAGTCTAGTGATCTGGCTGCTGAAGCTCATCATATCGGTATCAGACTTAGTGCAGACATCTGATCGGCTTATCCCTGCTGCAGCTCAGAACTCCTGAGCTTAAATGATCCGCCAGCCACAGCCTCCTCCCTTGTAAGGATTACTACAGGTATGTACCACCAAACTCAGCCAAGTAAATTAAATTCTAAAACAGTTATGTCTCAAGTTTAGGGGAAGAGAAAATCAGATGTTAACCAAAGAAATACTTAGCTTTTTTAATATTTTTTCCTAGGGCCAACGTTGTTCACAAGTTTCAAATTCTTTTGGAAGAAATATCATGAGAGTATATTCACACACCAAATTGGGACAAAGCTATAAAGACTGTGAACAGATCAAGACATGTAATAGGAAATAGACAGAGAAATAGAATAGTCATTGTTGCTATCTGTGGCAGCAAGTACCCTGACACATCCAGGATGGCCTGCTAGCCCAGGTTCTGAGATCAGCTTTTCTAAAAGGAAAGCAACTTTTGAGGGGTCAACAATCTTCTTTAATTACATATACCAATAGAGAAAATACAAGTAGAGAAATAAAGACCAAGACAGGGCTTCTAACTGTCTGACCGTAAGTAATACATAATCAGAGATCAACAGACAGATCCAAATGTCTGACTACTACATGGATACATAGTTATCAGAGACAGAAGCACCAGCATCTGGGTTTTCAAAGCC
The DNA here is from genome assembly GCF_028372415.1 of Notamacropus eugenii. NCBI lineage: Eukaryota > Metazoa > Chordata > Mammalia > Diprotodontia > Macropodidae > Notamacropus > Notamacropus eugenii. The sequence goes on from NC_092876.1 coordinate 287,239,767, forward strand.
AGAGGCTCCTTAAGGGCTACCCAGAGTCTCATCTGGCACATGAACCTTCTTCCAAGCCCCTACAGCAAAACCTCACCTCAGAGTATATATACACTTTTCAGAGCCAGAGGGCATCACAACCCTCATGACCCAGTGCCTCATTAGCAATTAACAAAAGATGCAGGCCTTCTTACAAAACCAGTATCCCCTAGTCAAGCTTCCCTTAATGGGTTCCACCTGAGGCCAGTTAAAGAGCAGGGAAGATCTTTTAATTCCCATTAATGTTACACCACCATTGCTGCTAGAGGAACTACAGCTGCCCCACTACTATTCTGTCACTGCCCAAGGCAAAGGTTAGGAGGTAGGAGAATGAAAAAGACAATTAAAGTTCCTCTGCCCTTTACTAGGAAGAAGAAGCATAGTGCACCAATTTATGAAGACTTGCTATGGGTCCTAAAACTTGAAAGAACCTAGTCCCAACACTGGATTACCCTCTTCCTCTCTTCATTAAGAATTGAAAGTAACAGTATAAGCATTTTATAGAATAATATAGCTGCTCAATCCCTGAAGAAATTGAATCAAAGCCCCAAAGAAATCACATAGTAATTTTCAATGGTCCTTAAGCTTTATTACCTAACAGCCAGTTTCTAATCTACAGAACACAGAAATCCATCCTTAAATCCATAGGAAATTTGGGAGGCAACCAAGGTCTGGTAATCTCTAAGGAGCTAAAATATTCGTGACAAGCTGATTAATTCATTGGCCTCAGTGTTTCCCCCACTGAGGTTCCTAAGGCTTTCAGTCAATCCAGATTCAAATAAATCTGAATACTAAGGGAATTGTCCACAAATCAATATCCCCAGCTATAAAAGATCCTGTAGTAAAAATGTAGCTTGGGGGTGGCTTCCTGGGGCAATGTTTAGGGTCCCAAGTCTCTAGCAATACAAGACAAGGAGTCCCTACAATTTGATGACACTACATGCCAACTTATAAGAAAAAAACCTAACTTGAAATAACAGAGGGTTCAAATTCTGGGTCCAAGTCAGTCTGAGTCCAAACCAGAATGGAGCTGACATTAACTTTCCCTCAGAATACTATTTGTTTAGTGACAAACTCTTAACGGTGTCTCCTTAGTGGATTGTACTGTATTGTCATTTTGTAGGTCACAGGGCTGACATTTTCCATGGAAAGAAAAAAATAAAAACTAAACTGAGACATATGCTAAATGAGAGCCAAAAGTATTTTGAAAAGTTATAATGAATTCTTATGACAGAAATTATATTATGCATAATATAAACATCTGTATTTAAGGGAGATAATGGTTTAGCTCCAGAAAATAATAGCTAAGCAGCAATGACTTGAGCAAATGTTTTACAATTAATGGGAATAAAAATTATATATTATTACAGTTAAGGGAAGATGGGAAAATGAGACGAGGTAACTCATACCATTGGACTCAAATACACTAAAGAGAATTGAGGGTTCTATAGCAAAATCACTCCAAAAGAGGAAAATGACAGAAAGCTGAAGCTTCCAAAGGCCCAAGATGTGAAGTCCCATATTCAAACCCCTTTTACACATGGTGTTGCTGGCACAGCCACTTCTTACCTTCAACAAAGTCAATTCATCTCTTAATATGATATATTTGAAGGCAGAATCTTGGCCCACTCAATTGGACAGCAGATCACAGAGCACTAAAGCTCTGAAGAAGTAATACCACTCGTTCTTACAAAGTCATAATTAACTTCCTTGGGAGTTACACGAGAGCAACTTAGAACAGAATTTGGCTCCATCTTTTCAGTATTTGTCCATTCCCTAATAATTATGACTTCAGTGGGAGTCTCAAGCAAGTAACAGAGGGCAGAATTTGGCCCGCACCAAGCATCACATCAAGTATCTGGCCCAATTTGTAAGGCCACTCATAGAGTATTAAAATCCCCCAAGACTCATCAACACTAACTCTTTGGGTTCTTCACAAATGTAACTCTGACCAAAATGACCCCTCAGATATTGTCAAAGAATAGCACTGACTAGAGCAGAACTATTAACCAGTGTAAGGGGCAAATAATATCCAATAGAGTAAAAATACAATTATTCACATGAAAACACTTTATAGCTGTAAAGTATTGTATAAATGTCCATCATTATCTTTATTGACAGAGTCAACAAAAGAACATGCCTGGTGACGTACCACAGAAATACGTGTCGAGGTGCACACGGCATGAGAAATGGGAAGTTTCAGCACAAGCCTGGGCACCCAAAAATCTGAAGAACTGGATTTTAGCCTCTAAGATGTGGCCTCAGGCTGCAAAATTAAAACCTGATGTTAGCTTAAGAATGATAGTTGTATACAATAAATCTTTAAATTATACAATTTATCATTTTTACTCCCATTAATTGGGGCACATAGGTCATTACTGCTTAGCTAATATTTCCTGAACCTGATTCGCCGTCAAAAGTGTTTATGTTGTACATGACCTAATTTTTATCACAGGGAGAAAGCACAATTTTCCTTTTTTGCTTGAAATACAGCATCTAGTTGAAAACTTTAATTTTAGGGTATCTTTAATGTGGGATTTGACCTTTCAGCAGATTCGAAAGTAAATCAGAACGTGAAATGAATATGAGGAGATTTTTTAAAATAAATAAAAACTGCTGGCCTTTGCTTCCTGTTTTCCCCCTTACAAACTTCGGTTCTACTCCTAAAGCAATAAGAGTTTTACTCATACATTTCTTGGTGATCTACTCACTTATCCCCTTGATATGGATTCTTAGGCAGGCGTTCTTTTGAAGCCCATTAACATCATGTCCCCAACAAGCCTAGGAATTGGAATCCCTGGCTCTTTCCTGACAGAAGTCCATTCCCATGCTAAAGTGGTCCCTAGCTCCCAGTGACCCTAGATGAATATATGTGTGCATGTATGTACACATCCTCACACACATATGTGCGCATATAGATACACATATTAAAAAAAGAGTTCTAACAAGCAACAGAGTATACTAACACATTTGCCAGCCCACCCTTCAATGCACTGTAATGTTTATTAACATTCAGAGAGACATTTAGGCAGAGAACAAATTGACAGAGCCCATGTTTATCTCAGAAATTTCAGAAACGGCATGAGATTTATTCGTGGAATCTTAACACCAATTCAGACTGTCATAAAACACAAAAGACCAGATTCAATAAAAACTCTGTCCAACTTTCACAACACTGGAGTCTGTGCGAGCCTTCAAAACAATCAATTTTTCCAGTTTTGCAAAGGGCTGTGCAGACTTCAGTAGCATGGAAGCCAGATGGGGCATTTCCTAACTCATGCCCTAAATTAGTTTCAAAAGTAGTTTTGAGGATCACATTTGATCAGAAGAATTTGCATGCTCTCCTCTTTTTGTATATATTTCAGAGTGCATCCCACAAAGAACCGAACAGAACTGCAGCATATGTCTTATGCAGTTAAAAGCATTCAAGCTGGCCTATAAAATACAATTCTTTGGTACTCAGTGCAAAGGATAGTATTTGATTCCATAATCCATACTGCAGAAAAGTTGGAAATAATAATTTTTAAAAGTTGCTGTGTGTCCACGGACAGCTGTTCTTCATACATACTGTGAATGTTTCCTTTAAATTCCTAAGGACACAAGGACTTGATACCAAGCCAGTACCTCTAGAAATGGTGAAAGCTAAACACACCCCATACTGATGCTTTTACTGTCCCAACAAACTTTCTCCCACAACTAAAATGTTAAAACTTTTACCCCACAGCCCACATTCTGAGATTAGTCCAATAACTAATGTTCTGTCCAAGCAAAATACATTTTGTCATAGCTCGAAAATGTTACCTTTCACAGAAGTATAGTATTTCTGACCAGCAGGGAACATATGTCAACATTATCTATTATTACACAATGTCAGGACCAGAAAGGGAAGGTGGGTGGTGGATGTTAATAACAACTTAAGCGATTTCTAAAAGAGGCATTTGAGAAGTACAAAGCCAGAGGTTTCAAATGTTTTGTCTTATTTTCGCTGTGTCAGCAACCTGCCCCCACCACCAGTACAAACCTAATTCTGCCTGCGACCCAACGCCTAGTTCTCTTTTCAATTTTAGCCAACGCTTTGCTAAGCTGGAAAGTTTGAAAAATACCCTAGAAAACTTCTCCACCAGAAAACGAAAAACAAAAACATATGACCAGCAATGATGAAAGCAACTCCCACTCACTAAGGAAAAGATTATTTGTGATCATAGAGGCACATGGCTTCGAGATTTTGAATTTTATTTCAAGTTTTCAAGCTACTTACCTGGTATTTAGGTTTGTGTGGGTCAAGGACTGGGAAACTGGATGATCATGGTCTTCTGTTTGTTTGTTTGTTTGTTTGTTTTTAAAGAGCAATTTTATTTAAGAACTTTTCAAAGGTAAGCAAAAAGCATTCTGTCAGTTTGGCATGACTGATCGAGCTGGGGGAAGTCGGCAAATTCTTAACCAGAAATGCTCTCTTGCTACATAGAGGAACCAGCAGTCATATTCCATGACAGACTGGGATAGGAAATGTGTCAGTCTTCTCCGTGGAGAGTATTACTTTGGGTCAAGCTAACCCTTCAAAAAGGCAGCTCAAAACTGTCTTTGTTACTAGCTCTGAGGTGAATGTATTTTTTTGGCTATGCAAGGTGAAGTGTTTGGTGTTGCTCTGGTCCAGAGAGTTTTCTAGGAAAAGAGTACACAAATCTCTAAGGAGATTCATATCCTCATGACATTCTGACCCTAGAAAAAGGATTACCTTGTGTCTCAGATAAGGAAGTGCCTCCTGGATGAGTCCTGTACGGAAAGAAATGAGCTGCTTTATCCATGGAAGAAGAAGACATCTTCAAGAGTTAGTGTTTCAAGGCTTGGGTCCCACTGGGAAGGAGGCCATGATCTAATTATTTCTCTGGGATATATACATAGAACATGAGTGGAAAGAGCATAATCAGGAGAGATTCCAGGTTCAAATTCTGCCCCTAGGACCTCTTAGATGTAGGGCAAAAGTCTGAAACTCTCAGAACCTCAGTTTCCTCATCTTTAAAATGTAGACAACAATAATATTTGCAATACGCACCCCAGAGAATTATTGTGAGGATAAAATGAAATAATATATGTGAAGGGCTTTGGAAATACTTAACATGCTATCTCCATGCCAGTTATTGTTATTTGCCGCTGGTGATGACACCATTGTGCTTATTGATGATGTACTATGGCTGTTTTTGCAGGGGACATTCTGGTGTAGTAGGAAGGTAGGTTTTCTGGCTTCTATTCCTGGTTAGCCCCTTGCTGGTTGTGTGACCTTGAGGAAGTTACTGGTCTTCAATAATGATTACTAATAATAATCCAGCTGATATTTCTAGTTCATTAACAGTTTACAGGCCTCCTTCCTCATGAGAGATGATAGAAGGAACATAAAACTCAAAGATTCAGATTTCTCCTCAGGAAAACGAGGGAAATAATACTTACAGTGTTACTGTGACAACAGTGCTTTACACACTTTAAAATTAAATAAATATATTATTATCAGTCTCACCCACCTCGCAGAGTTACGAGACCCATATGAGAATGTATGTAAAAGTATTTTTCTTGTCACAGTAAAGTGCTATGTAAATGTAAGCTTTCAATAAGTTTTCCAGTCTTTTTTAAACATTTTTTACTCATTTTAAATTTAAATACAAAAAAACAGAAAAGAACATTTCCTTGTACACAGCACAGCATAAAAGGGGGATTCAGTATAAAATGATGAATTTCCATTTCACAGTTTACTTTTTTTGAAAACTATGTAATGAGTACTATATATCATTTTCAAAGCTACCCTGCTTTTCTGCGCTTTCTTCGAAGTGTTCTTTTCTTCTCTGCTATGCACTTTTAGTTTTTTCTATTTTATCTATAGTAAGTCTATTTATTTACTGTTTATTTTATTTGTAATGAGTTTTTTAAGTTTCCTTTGGTAATAACCGTAGCTCATGTGTGTGTGTGTGTGTGTGTGTGTGTGTGTGTGTGTGTGTGTGTGTGTGTGTGTGTACAGATATAGATACGAAACCCTATGGCTAACAAGGTCTCATATACAAAACCTCACTACAGCCTCATGAGACAAATGATGCAAGTATTATCTACATTTTACAGGTGGGGAAACTGAGGTACATGGAAATGAAACAACCTGTCCCAATCACAAAGCTAATGATTTCAACTCAGAATTTGAACTCCAATCTTTTGACTGTGGTTTCAATGTTATTTCCACCATGTGGCATTGTTAGAAACCTATCAGAAACACTTCAATGATTTTGTGAGTTCATCTGTGGTACTTCCTCCAGTCCATACCCATCCACATAGTCCCATGCATCTCTTATCTATATTCTCCTGTGAAATTTTGAACAGGGGCTCCCCACCCAATAAAAGACATTTCCATAGAATAAACATACATGGCACTTCAGTCCTTTAGAAAGTGTGACCCCAAGAGAGGTAACAGCATATTTTCTTCTTATTTGAACTTAATCCTAGATAGCATTGCCTTCTTCCATTCAGTTTCTGACAGCTGATGTGTCTATCACAGGTCAAGGAGATCACCTTATACTATATGACTAGCAAAATTCCCTTTTACCCTCACTAGGTAACAATAAATGAATCTGAAATAAATCTTTTAATAATCAATGCATGCTATCTTTCAGATAAGACAGCACTAGTGACACTTGTCAACTGAATAGTTTTAAGCAGTCGTTGCTGCTCAGCAGAGGAGATAGGCTTTCATGCATGGACCAGTAATCTTGCATCTATCTGGTCCACTTTGTGACTAAAGGCGCACACTCGTGGATGAGAGACTGGCTGCTAGTAGAGACACAACCTGTAGGCATAAAAGACAGTAAGGACCAAATGAACCAACTCACCATGGATGGAGTTAAAGAGTAATAAAGCTACTCTAAACATACATAGAATCCTTTTGATAAACTATAGAAATTAGAGCTAGAAATGGTCTGAAAGTTTACCTAACTCTATGTTTCTCAAAACCTGGAATGGCAGAACCCTGTGCTTTTAGCAATAAACTTCAGCAGAACCTTTTCAATGATACTTTTAATCATCCATTTTAATGCTTGCTACTAATGGTACTAAATGACATAAGGGAGATGTATTTTAGCATTACATTTTCAGATGATTTTTATTCCAAATCAAATAACTTTAAAAGCAACATATTTAGTAAGAAGGATGTAATTGCCAGTTCTCTCTCTGAGCCTACTGCCCAGCTGAGTCAGGAAGAGGTTTGGCAGACCCCACCATGACCAATGCAATATATCAGGGCTGGGTCAGGACTAGAAACATGAGTAACTGCAATAAAAAAGGCCTAACTTTTGGGGAATCATCAGAGAGGAAATTTTGTACCTAGGGCAACATATAGGAAGGCACTCTCTACTGGAACATGGAGATCCTAGGACACTGACATGAGGGGCAGTAGCAATGTGGGAGACAGGGAGGGAAAGCTCATCCCTGTAGATCATCTGGTAATTTTCAGTTCAGTCAAACAACATTCTACTGAGAGATATAACTCTAAACAGATAAGTTTAATTGCTCAGTTGAGGAGGAAAGAAGTACTAATAAACAAGAGACTCAAGGAAAGGCTTCCAGTGGAAGGTGGCACCTGGTCTAAGCCTTGAAAGAAGTCAAGAATTCTAAGAGAAAGAAGTGAGGAAGCACATTCCAGGTATGGGTGACAACCTGTGCAAAAGTTTGGAGAGAAGAGATGGTATGAAAAGTGTGGTAACCAAGTAGGTCATTTTGGCTGGAACATAACATATGATAAAGGGAATAAAATGAAATAAGCCTATAAGGTAAGTTTGAAGTCATAAGGACCTTAAATGCCAAGCTAAGGAGATGCATTCTCAGGGAGCCCCTGAAGAGTGTTGAACAGGTAAGTGACATGATCAATGTGCAAAAGAGTGAAACTCTGAGCATAGAGTGATAGAGTGGTACTTCAAGAAAAGTATTTTGGCAATGTCTTAGAAGATGAATTGGAAGGAGACTAGTGGCTGGAAGTCTAATTGGGAGTCTGCTGTCATAGTACAACTGAAAGGTGCTGAAGGGACTGAACTAGAATGCCATTTGTGTGAGCAGAGAATACAGATGCAAGAGATACTGTGTAGGTAGAAAGAGGGAAAAACACAGCAACTGACAGGATATGATAGGTGAAGAAAAGGGAAGAGTCAAGAATGATGGTGCAGTTTCAATCCTAGGTATACTCAGAAAAGAAATAAGGAAGTTTGGAAGAGAAGTCAAATGTGGGGTAGAGTGGGGGGAGGGGAATGAGCTCAGTTTGAGACGTTGAATTTGAGTTGCTTGTGGGATATCCAGGTGGAAATGTCAAAGAGACATGCCAGCTCCAGCTCCTGGAGCTCAGGAGAGAGCCTAGGGCTGGCTATAAAGATGAGGGAGTCAGCTGCCAAGAAATGATGACTGTGTTGATGAGACATTCAAGAAAGATATAGAGGCTGAAGAGAAAAGGACTCAGGGAAAAAAGCCTTGAAGTTTGTCCATGGTAAAGGAGAGGAAAGTGAATAATAATCCAGCAAAGAAATCCAAGAAGAGGTAGGACAAGGAGAAGAAGAACCAGGAGAAAAGAGTATCATGAAAACTGAAAAAGGGGAGAACTTCCAGGAAAAAGGAATAACTAAGGGCCAAAAGCAACTAAGAATCCAAAAAAGGTGAGGACTGAGGGGAAAAAATATGATTTAGTAATAAAAACACGCTTGATAATCATAAAGAGAGTAGTTTCCATTGAGCTGTGAGCTCAGAAGCCAAACTGAAAAGGGTGAGGAAGTACCTAAGAGAAGAGAAAGAGAAAGCTAGGAATATGAGAAGAAGCTGTTTTTGTTTGTTTTTCCTGGGAGTTTGGATGTGGAAGGAAGGAGAACTATAGTCTAATAGCTTCCAATGCTAATAATAATTCTTGCTGGACCAAGATGGTAGATAAAGACAACCCAGATGAATTCTCTCAACATTCCCCTCCAAGCAACTTTAAAATAATGCCTCAAGTCAAATTTTGGAGTGACAGAGCCAAAAGAGGGTCAGAGTGAGACATGTTTTGGGTCTAAGAAAAGTTAGGAGGTTGGCAGGGGGAATTGGTGACACTGGAGTGGAAGCCTATCTGAAACTTATGGCATGGCAGCAGCTGTGGCAGCAACAGCAGCAGCTTTGGGAACTCTCACTCCAGAGATGGCAAGGGGTCAGACAACTGGTCAGGAAGAAATTTCCGGGAACCCTTTGTTGGAACTGAATATATCTGGTATTGACAGACAACTCTATTGCCTATACACAGTTCTGGGTCCAGGCTCCAGGGAGAGAAGAATGTTTGTGGCCACAAGAGAGCAGGAGTCCTGGTCACAATTCCAAGCCCAAGAGGAGTACTTTGTGACTGCAGGGAAGCAGGGCCACTTCCTGGGTAAAGACAAGAGTACGGATGGGGACAGCAGTGACCATAACTCTCCCCATATAACACAAAATTGGAAGCACTGAAAACTTGCAGATTAAAAACTAGCTCTAAAAATAGCACCACAAAAAGGTTTGCGATAGTGTCTCCCCATCCCCAGATGAGCAGAGCCCAACTTTAACATAAAGTCCAAAGTCTAGAAATAGGCTAGAAAATTAGCAAACAAAAACAACAAACAATTTGGTCAAAAAAGGTACTACAATGGCAGAGAAGACCAAGACGTAAACTCAGAAGAAAACAATGTGAAAACAGCTACCCAAAAAAGCCACAAAGAAAAATGTTAATTGGACACAAATCCAAAAAGAATTCCTCAAAGAATTAAAGAAAGTGATAAGAGTGATAGAGGAAAAATTAAGAAAAGAAATGAGAATGATGCAAGAAAAGTATGAAAAGAGAACTAACAGCTTAGCAAAAGAGAAACAAAAATACTGAAGAAACTAACATCTTTAAAACAGAATTGACCTAATGTCAAAATTCACTGAAGAAAAGAACTTCTTAATAAGCAGAATAGGCCAAATGGAAAAAGAGGTACAAAAAAATCACTGAAGAAAAGAACTCCTTAAAAAGCCAGATTGGACAAATGGAGAAAAAGGTACAAAAGCTCACTGAGGAAAATAATTCCTTAAAAAGCAGAGCTGAGCAACTGGAATGTAAAGACTTCATGAGACATCAAGAAACAATAAAATCAAATCAAAAGAATGAAAAGTAGGAAAAATGTGAAATATTTCATCAGAGAAACAACTGCTCTGGCAAATAGGTCAAGGAAAGATAATTTAAGAATTATTAGACTACTTGACAGCCATGATCAAAGAAAAAATCTAGATATCATAGTTCAATAAATTATCAAGGAAAATTTCCCTAAAATCTTAGATCCAGAAGGCAAAATAGAAATGGAAAGAATCCATCAATCACCTCTGGAAAATGATCCCAAAATGAACACTCCCAGGAACATTATAGCCAAATTTCAGAGCTCCCAGGTTAAAGAGTAAATATTTTAAGAATACAGAAAGAAACAATTCAAATATTGTGGAACCACAGTCAAAAATCACATAAGATTTAGTAGTTTCCACTTTAAAGGAGTGGAGGACTTGGAATAAAATATTCTGGAAGGCAAAGGAGTTAAGATTACAACCAAAAATAATCTATCTAGCCAAACTTAGTACATTCCATCCTGGGGTGGGGTGGATATTTAATGAAGTAAAGGACTTTCAAGTATTACTAATGAAAAAACCAGAGCTGAATAGAAAATTTGACATTCAAACACAAGACTCAAGAAGTGTAAAGAGGTACACAAGAAAGAGTAATCACAAGGTCTCAATAAAGTTAAACTGTGATGATACAGACATGGGTATGAGTTAGTTATCTTATAATGATCTCCAAAAAAGTGAAGGGGTGGGAAAGAGGGATGCATTGGGAGAAGGGGGAGGAGAGAGATAGAATGGGGAATGGGGAAATTTTTCTCACATAAAAGAAGTACATAAGAAAAGCTTTTACAGTGGAGGGAAAAATTGAGGGAAGTGTCAGGCAATGCTTGAACCTCACTCTCATCTGAATTGGTTCAAAGAAGGAAAAAACACACTCAATTGTGTATAGATAGCTATCTTGCCCTATAGGGAAACAGAAGGGGAAGGAGATAAGAGAAAGGGTGGGGAGGATGATTAAAAAAGGAAGACAGTTTAAAGGAGGCAGTAGTTAGAAACAAAAATAGACTTATACGGAAGGCAGGATAAAAAGAGACAGAAAAGAAGAAACAGGAGAAAAATGGGTAGAGGGAAAAAACATAGTAATCATAACCATAGCAGATAGGAAAATGGATTAGAAACCAGAACCTAATCATATGTTATTTATGAGAGGCGCACTTGAAACAAAAATACTGACACAGAATTAAAGGAATGGAGCAAAATCGAATATGCTTCTGTTGAACTAAAAAAAAAAAAAAAAACACAGGCAGCAATCATGATCTCAGACAAAGTAAATACAAAAGGAGTCCCAATTAAAAGGGAGGGTCAAGGAAATTACATTTTGCTAAATGGTACCATAGACAATGAAGCTGTGTCAAAAAATTTTACAGAAAATTTCTCTGATAAAGGTCTAATTACTCTAATACATGGCTGAATACAGAACTGAGACAAATTTATAAAAAATAAGAGCCATTTCCCAATTGATAAATGGTTAAAGGATATAAACAGGTAGTTTTCAGAAGAAATCAAAGTCAACTTTAGTCATAAGAAAAAAATGCTCTAAATCACTATTGATTAGAGAAAGGGAAATTAAAACAACTCTGGGGTATCACCTCGCACCTATCAGAAATGTCAAATGCTAAAGAAGATGAGAGAAAAATTCATATGTTAATAATTGTTGGTGTAGTAGTGAACTAGTTCCACCATTCTGGAAGACATTTGAAAATGGGCTCTAAGTACAACAAAATTGTGCATACTCTTTGACCCAGCAATACTAGTAATAGGTCTATATCCCAAAGAGATCAAAGGAAAAGGACCTATGTTTATGGCAGCTCTTTTTGAAGTGGCAAAGAATTGGAAATCGAGGGGATGCTCATCATTTGGGGAATGACTGAACAAGCTGTGGTCTATGACTGTGAGAGAGTATTATCTTGCTCTGGAAAATTATGAGGGGGAGGGGTTTCCGAAAAAAACATGGCAAAAGCTATATACACTGATATGAAGTAAAGTAAGAAAAAAAGGGTGATCATTGTGCACAGTAACAGCAATGTTGTCATTACAATTAACTGTGAAAGACTTGGCTGCTCTGATCAATGCAATGATCCAAAACAATTCCAAAGGACTCATGATGGACAAAATACTACCCTCTTCCAGAGAGGCAACTACTTGAAATACAATTTTCTCAAATTCTTTACTTTTCTTGCTTTTAAAAGATACATGGCTATGATGGAAATATGTTTTGTATAATTTCAAGTACAAATTCCCAAGTGCAGAAGAAACTCAAATAAGTTTATAAGAATCTCTAATTTCAGGTCACATCTAGTGACCCTAATATATAGTGTGTGCTATATTGCAAAAAAAAAAAATCCCATAATTTTGGCAAAATTACAAAGACATTTACAAAGTACAGTTAATTCAAAAACAAAACTGTCAGAAGTTTTAAGTGAACAAGAAGAGAATCCCAAAAGGTATTAGCTTATGTAAGCAAATGACAAAATGAAAATGACAGTAAAACTCATTTTTGTGTCTTGGAATCCTTTTGGCAGTCTGATGCAGTCAATGGACCCTCTTCTCAGAATCATATTTTTAAATGCACAAAATAAAAAATATATAGGAATGGTTACAATGGAAACTAATTAGATTAAAATAGTTATTGTTTTTTTTTAAGTTCACAGACCTCTGGTTAGGAACCCCTTTTGAAGTTATCTCAGTCAATTTTTTTTCCAGGTATAAAACTTCTTTTTAAGTAAGTCATGAGGTAAATTACCTCAGCAACTAGTTTTTTTCCATTTATAAAACACCTTTTTAAGATTATTGCATTATTCCTGAAGCAGGACAGCAACATACCACTGATGGTAGGGCAGGGAAAAAGGGTCAAAACCTGGTTGGTAAGTAGCAACAGTCCAAGATGATACCAGAAGAGAGTGAAGTGCAAGCCTAAAGGCTAGAATGCTACCTCGGTATCTATGGAGTACCAAATTCAAGAGCTAAACCTAAGGCAGGGAAACAGAAAGGACTGCAACCAGTGCAACTACTTTCCTAAGAAAGAAAGCCAAGGTGTTTGTGTAGATGGTAACAATGGTAGGAGTGAGAGCAAGAACAGGATCCTCCTGGATAAGTAAGCAGCTCCACGGTCTCACTGAATTCTCAGCAACAGTTCTTAAAGTCCCAAAGCGGGAAAGATATGATCATCAACCTTCTAACACAGTCTCAGCATGGGGCAAAATCAGTCTGCCCTTTGCAGCCTTGGACAACATTAGGAATGCATCCAGGCCAAGGTAAGAGCAGGGGAGGGGAGGGGCAGAGGCATGTGATTCTATTTCAGGACAACTTTGCAAGATAAATAACACTAAGAGAATTATTATCCTTATTTCATTGGTGAGAAACTGGCAAACAGAGAAGTGAAATTACTGGCCCAAGGCTCCATAAATTGGAAGTAACGAGCCAAAACTCAGACCCAAGTTTTCTGACTATAAATCTAATGCTAATGCCACTATATCATCCTGTGTCACCAAATTTAAAAGGTTAAAAAGCAAGAGAGTTTCAGGGAGATTCGTGAACCCTTAAACACAAGAAGATTTGTAAACCATTATAGCAAAATATAGAAGCTTTCTTTCCAGTATACTCTTCTTTTCAGCAAATATTAATCTTATGTCCTAGTTTGGTCTCTGTAAACACTTCAATGTGATTACTACAATAACCCAAGAAGAATTTCAGCCTGAAATTTTGAAAGCCAAAGTTCATCTTGGAGTGTAAAGACTTTTTTTGAAATTGAAAGCTTTGACTGATGTTTGTACTTAAATCCAGTCTTTTTTGCATCATGACTAAAGACACAAACAGTCTTTTTGGGTAAGAAGGGGAAAAATGAATATAAGAAACAGACATGTATCAAAATACTTAAATAAGTAATTTTGAGTATTTTAAACAATTTTACTTAAATTAAGTAAATTCCCATTTTTATGAAATCAAAACTTAAAAATGTCATGAAGTTTAAATGTTATGTGAAAGTATGTGCCTTTCTTCCATAGAAATCATCAGAGAAGTAAAACTATTCTAAGATCTTCCATGTCTGACAAGTATGAACATTAGGTATCAGGATTTGTAGGATCAAATCCTGAATATGTACATCATAAATTTTACTTCAAAATAGTCTTAACCCTCTTCCTAGTTAACACAATCACAATGCCTAGATGATGTCCTCTTTAAATAGGAGTCATTTTGACAATATCCTATGTAGTTCTAATACTTTTTCATAGCCTGGCGATTTTGCAGCCAAGTACCACCTGTAGCAGATTCCATCAAGTCAGAAAAGTTTTCAACACCAGTCAACACCAGTCGGAGGACAGACTGATGCCAGATATCTGAGAACGAACTTAGCAAAGTAGAAATGGGTCCAATCACCAAAAAAGAAAAAAAAAACTGAATGAAGGAATTAAAAAGTACTTGCCAAGCACTGTTCTAAGTATTGGGCATACAGATAGAAACAGATATTTCTCTCAAGGAGTTCATATTCTAACTAGGAGAGAGAGGAGATATATGAAAATGGAGTTTCAGAGCAGATGGAAAAATGCAGAGGTCCTTACTACATCATCAGGAAGAATGGTAAAGTCAGGGAATCCTTATGATTCATAGGATTTATGTACCACAAGGCAAGAAGCCTAGAGAACAGTGGCCCACCTTCAGGGAGGAGAGGGCAAGCCTAAGGGTAAGGGTGGAGTGACAATTCTGAGTTCCCTCAAGCAAGGACAGGGATGAGGATAAGGCCAGTGTTTGATTCAGTAGGGAAAAAGGAGAAAGGAACATTGGCAGTTTCTGGTGTCTGGTGAAGTCTGTGGTGGAAAGATTTAAGGAAGTCTTTCTTGGCTCCATCTCCTTCCAGATCACTGCAGGTACCATCCTTGGGATCTGGGACAGCTTAGAATAGTAGGTGGAGCAGAGTAGTCCCTGCTCTAGCTAGAACTTGCCAGCTTTCCCCAAAGGCAACATATCACAAAAAGCTTGTCAATATGAGGAAAATTTTGTGGAGCCATGATGACTCATGAAATTAGTAACAATCACAAAAATAACAATAATAGAACACTCAAATTGTTCTGTGACTTCATTTATGTGGACATTAAATAATGTCGCTAGAAATCTATCCACGCCTGCCTCTCTCGAGGGACCTTTACCTATGCACCCCCTTGAGTTCAAAGGGATCAACTCAAATTTTGGAAAACCTACCTGGCTTTCCCTTGACTTGATGAAGATGATAGGGGAACATACAGGCTATCCATTAGTGATCCCATGCTCTCACCACACTGGCAGAATGTTGAAAAAAAGAACAGAGCAGGCTAAGAATAATATAATTTTTAAGCTACCTATGAATTTTAATTTAGCTCCTCAGGTTCTATCAATCAATCAAACATTTATTAAAAGCCTATACTTCCATGGCACACTGCTGGACAATGAGGATGTGTGTGTTCGTCCTTCATTGCCAAAGAAGATCGTGCCATCAGAGAACTGATGACATGACTTGCACTTGACTTTGTTTTGAGCAGGTCACCAAGCTCACTTCTCCTCCAGAGCCATCTGAATTCAGTGACCAGATATTCATCAAGATGACTAGAGATGACCCAGGATGAGACAGTTGGGGTTAAGTGACTTGCCAAGGTCACACAGCTAGTGAGTGTTGAGTGTCTGAGGTAAGATTTGAACTCAGGTCCTCCTGAGTCCTGCACTGGTACTTTATCCACTGCACTACCTAGATGTCGTACTAGACAATGAGGATATAAATACAAAGAACGAAGTAATCCTGACTCTCAAGGAGCTTATATTCTAACAAGGGAAAATGAAAAAAAAACATACATATGTATATGTAATATAAATATATATGCATGTATATGAAGTAAGCATAAAAATACATAGAATAAAATTATAAAATGATTATAAAGAGAACAAATACATAAACCAGTTTCTTCCTAAAATGTGGCACCCAAAAATGAATTCTCAGGCAACAAGTAATTATTAAGTGTCTTCTATTTGCCAGGCACAGTGATAAACACTGGGAATACAAAACAAAAAAAGACTAAAACCAGTCCCTAATCTCAAGGACTTCACAGTCTAATGGCAGCTGCATACAAACAAGATATATATGAGATAAATTTGGTATCATCTCAGAAAGAAGGCACTAAGGACTGGGAAAAGCTTCTTCCATAAGGTGGGACTTTAGTTGGGCCTTAAAGGAAGTCAGGGAAGCCAGGAGGCAGAAATGAGGAGGAAGAACATTTCAGTCATGAGAGATAGCCAGGAAAAAGTCTCAAAGTTCAGAAATGGAGTGTTGTGCTTTGGGGGAGAAATAAAGAGGACAGCACCACTGGCTCAGGGAACATGTAGGAGAGTAAGGTATAATATGTTATGTGTTCATCCTTCGTTGCCAAAGAAGACCATGCCATCAGAGAAATGATGACATGACTTGCACTTGACTTTGTTTTGAATGAGGGAGGGCTGTGCAGGTCACCAGCCTCCCTTCTCCTCCAGAGCCCCCTGAATCCAGTGACCAGAAATTCATCAGGATGACTGGAGATGACCCAGGATGAGGCAATTGCCCAAGGTCACACAGCTAGTGAGTGTCAAGTGTCTGAGGTAAGAAGGAGCAGGTTATTAAGGGCTTCAAAAACCAAACCAGAGGAGAGTACAGTGGGACAATCACTTGTATTCAAAGTGTTATACCTCTTCTAATTTAGCATGAGACCACATGAACTTTTTTTTGACTACTATGTTAAACTCTTGACCCAGATCTTTCCCTTAAGAAAGTTTTCCTTAAGAAAGTTTTCCTTAGGAAAACAATTTCCCTAAGGTGTTGTCTAGCCATGCCTCTTATATTTTGTTGTTGTGAGATTAGGTTTTTTTAAAGTGAAGTGCAAGACTTTATGTTGATATCTATCAAATTTCATCTTGTTAGATTAGGCCCATCATTCTAAGCTATCAAGATCTTTATTAATTCTGTCACACAATGTGAAAAGTACCCTCTCATTTTTTAGGTCACCTGGAAATTTTGGTAAGTATTCCATGTTTACCATAATGCAAGTCACTGACAAAAATGTTAATTAGCACAGGTCTAAAGATAGATCTGTGGAGCACTAGAGACCAAATTGACAGTGAGCCATTAATGGTTTCTCTTTAAGTATAGTAATTCAGTCAGTCCTGAATCAACCTAATTTTTATAGCAATACTGTCCAAAATGATTGTTTCCTCATCAATACAATAAGAAAATAAAAGAAATTGTAGCTAATTGGAAAGATGATTCACTGGTTTTGCTCAGAGAGGCAAATAAAAGAGTTGGAGTAATTGGTTTCATCCTATTAACAATAACAAGAAACATAATGATGTTTCATGGGGCACTTGGTCATCTGGCCTTGTAGTACTAATGACAAGCATGAGTAAACAGACCACCATGAAGATAGCTACAACTCATGTGTTACCATCTGTTATGGCGGATAAACTATGAAAATTCTACAAAGAACTTGACAAGCTAATAATAATACCTAAAAATAATTGAGGTATAGACCTTAATACTCGATGGAAAATTCGAGTGGATGCAAGGAAATACAATTATGTTGGGAAATTCTATGATTCTGAGAAAATAAAGCTTGAAAGTAGGAAATGACTAATGCCAAGAGCTTACAGACCTTTCAAAAGTCTTATGCATTTATGTAATACTCTCTTGAAAAAGAGATCAAAAGGCATTGAACGTGGAAAGAATCACATTTTTGGAGTTTGTTCGGTTTGGGTTTTTTGTTTTGTTTTGTTTTGTTTTTTAATGAAATAGATTACATCTTAAAAAACAGGAAACAATTGGTTACTGACATAGCACTCATCACAAAATCAGCTGTCAGTGTGCAGTCAGATCAAGTCGTTAGAGCAAAGGTCAAAATAAATAGCCAGTTACAAGAGCAAGGTAATGATAAGACACTACATGTAGTTACAGTAGGTCTATTTCAACAATGTCCCAACCCTTAAGCATAAATATATGCATGCATGTATATATGTACATATATACATGATATATATGTGTGTATATACATATGTGCATATTTTTTCACCTTTATTCATATTTGATGCCTGCCAAAGAAATAGACAGATTAGATAGACAGATCTTGGACAGGCACTGAAGGTGAACACAGATGAACTTTAAATAGATTAGGAAAATATGAGGAGAATATTAGTCTGGATTAAGATGATAAATGTGATTACAATAGGTTTGACCTAAGCTATTTTGGCTTTCTTCCAACCCTGAACCCCAAATAAAATATAAAATGTACATATATATGAATATATTATATACACACATATATGTAATATATGTGTGTATACATATATATTTTTCAATTTTGTTCATCTTCAGTGCTTGTCTAAAAGGTAAATAGATAGACAGACATACAGATAAATAGATGGATTTTGGACAGGTACTGTGGATAAATCTGAGCTTAAAATTAAACAAGAGAATACAAGGAGAATTTTGGTCTGGATTACATTTGAAAAACTGAAGTGATTTCAATGATCACAGGTTGATAATTTGTCCTCTTTTTAACACTAATATTATCCGGAAGGTAACTATAATCTCAAAGAAATCAAAATCGCCGGTGGTCTAAAAAGCAATGAAAAGATGTAATGAATATAGTAGGCAATAGTTTATCACTAAGTGCAAATTGAAGGGAAGAAGGATATCTAATCTAAGACGTGTAAGTGGAGGAGGCAAACCAACGATGGAAGGAAGGTAGCCCAAACACCACACTGATACTCCAGAATTGTTTTAATAGCTTTTCATTGATATATTCGTTTTTATTTTGCCTAGATTTCCCTGGGTATCTTTCCCCTCCCCTCCCATTTTTTTTAAAGAAGAGGAAAAAAAATTAACAAAACCTGTCAAGATATTAACAAATCTGATGTAATGTCCCATACCTTCAAAACTTGGCCTGTGAAAAGGAGCAGGAAGAGGTGTATACATACATACATACATATATATATATATATATATATATATATATATATATATATATACACACACACACACATATATACATATGCATATATGTATATGTATATGTATATGCATACATATTGGGGTATATCCACATATATGTATATATATATGTATATGCATACATATTTGGGGTGGAGCTGGAACTTTATAATTTTGTAATAATGTCTATTGTACGTATTGTACTGTCCTTTTCATTTCCATTGCTATTGTAGTCATTATGTAAATTGATTTCCTGGTTCAGTTTACTTCACTTTGTATCTGTTCATGTAAGTCTTTCCATATCTCTGTGTATTTATTCTTCTAGTCATTTCTTATAGCACAATAATATTCCATTACATTCATGAACCACAAATTATTTAGCCATGACCTAAGTGAGCATCTTTGTTTCCACAAAAAAGTGCTGCTATGAAGAGAAATAGATATAGATATATAGATGTAGATATGATATATAGGTATTATATCACATATTCATGATGTATATAGAGTCTTCCTTTTTGTTACTGATCTCCTTGAGAATATCCCTGAATTACTAAAAGTAATAATGAGTCACACAGTATGGAAATGTTTAGAGGGGTTATACTTTGCGCCACTAGAAAAAGTGCATATTCTAAGTACCTAAGTATTAGTATCAACAGAAGAGTCTTCATTTGTTTGGTCTTCAAGTATGCCATCATGTAAGGCAATGGCAGACATCCCTAAAGAGCATATTTCTTCCTGTTTAACATCTTATTAATATTAAATGGTTTTAATGATCCTCCACCAAAGTTTAGCATTGAAGCTTGTCATGACCTGGAAATGACCCCAAGTTCTGTGTCAGCAGAGCACAAGTTCTGAGTCATTCCCCAAAAGAATGTCTACTCCTTCAGGGTAGCGACAACTTCATTTTTATCTCCGTGTCCTCAGTGTCTAGCACAATAGCTTGAACATAGTGGCCACCTAATAAATGCCCTTTGGTTGGTTGATTGACTAATTGATTCCATGAAGCCCGAAAGGTATCCAAAATGAGTGTGAAGGCCAACAATATATATATATATTGTCTGAGGACCAGTCTTTCTGTGGAGAAAGGCTCTTCTAAAATAGGCTGACACCAGGTAATGAATTATTTTGACCACAGCAGCCACAAAATAGCAACTCATGACTAATGTCTCATATTAGCTGGCACTTGAATTAGGTGTTAATTGTACATTTCAAAGACTCTAAGTGTAACAGAAGAACAGGGAGACAAATACTACTGACTGAACAAGGTTCAAATGGTTTGCCATCAGCAAAAAGATAACAAGATTGTCACCAAATCTATATCACTGTAGAACTGAAATGACCAACCACAGCATGGCTAAGCTAATTATTTTGGCCACACTAATCACTGATTTGGATCACCACACAGTCAATATCATTGATTCCTGCAAAACAGATTGTTTGAAGGGTTGAAAATACCAAACCAGCTGCTCACAGCCAATTTAGTTGCAAATATATAGGCACAATCTATATTTACTCCCACACATTCCTGACTGTAGTTCTTGCTCTTACTTTAAAGTAGTTGTGACAGCTCTCTATGGAAGGGAGACAACAGTTCATTATAAACAGGTTCACAGGGAACCGAAGGTCCTTTAAGATCCAAACTTGTCCTCACTGCATTATAAAGTAGCACTGCTACAAGGACAGTCTAAAACTCAGAAAAGTCTAGTTCTTCTCCCCTTCTCCTTCTCATTCACTCCACATATCTGATCCACTGTCAAATCTTTTTTTTCTTCATTTGCATCTCATGTCTATGTCCCTTTTTCTTTAATCACACAATTGTCCCATAGGTCTTCCTCATTTCTTACCTATTGTGATCACTTTCTAAGTGATCTCTTGTTTCAAGTGTGTCCTCACTCCAATTTATCCTCCTCTTAGCTGTGAAGGTGATTTTTCCAAAGTGTGGATCTATCTGACCATGTCATCCCTACAGCCAAGGAGCTTCAATGACTCCTTAATACTTCCAGGATCAAACATATGCTTCTCTGTTTCACATTTAAACATCTTTATACTTTGGTCCCTTCCTAACTTTTTCAGTCTTGCCTCTCTTAACAATCCTTTCTACAAACTATACTAGGCTACTTGCTATTCCCTAAATAGGATACTTTCTCCAATCTCTGTGCCTTTGTACTGGCTGTCCCTAATGCCTTGGGGCAGCTAGGTGGTACAGTGGATAGAGAACCAGTGCAGGAGTCAGGAGGACCTGAGTTCAAATCTCACTTCAGACATTTGACACTCACTAGCTATGTGACCTTGGGCAAGTCACTTAACCCCAATTGCCTCATCCTGGGTCATCTCCAGTCATCCTGATGAATATCTGGTCACTGGATTCAGATGACTCTAGAGGAGAAGTGAGGCTGGTGACCTGCACAGCCCTCCCTCTCTCAAAAACGAAGCCAAGTGCAAGTCATGTCATCATTTCTCTGATGGCATGGTCTTCTTCAGCAACGAAGGATGAACACACACAAACCCTAATGCCTGGAATATTCTTATCCTTCATCTTTGCCTCTTAATTTCCCTAGCTTCCCTTAAGACAACTCAAAGGGCAGTTTCTATAGAAAGAAAAGGCTATTTCAAACTTTCTTTGTAACCCGAGCATTTAGCATAGTACCTGGAAAATAGCAGTACTTAATAAATGCTTATTGACTGATCTTTTCCCAGATCAAATTCCTTTCCAGAAGAAAAGGAAAAAAGCAGAAAGCAACTCCTTTTTATTACCTCCACATTTCTGTGGTTAGCTTTCTTGTGGAGTATTAATATCACATGAGGGCCATATTGTAATACATTTTCATTGCATGTAGGAATGTTACATATACATGCAGAGTAGTGTATGTCATTTGGCTGGAGTCTCAGAATCCAGTGACTTCTGATCTGCTGTTAACTCTCAGCATAGCTGGGGATTACATAATCTTTCAATGCCTCATTTTAATTACTTATAAAATGGGAGTAGCCAATGAGTCATAGTCAAATAGTTGATGACCAGTGAAACCAAAGAGTGGTTTTAATTTCTTTTGATTCCTGGTTCAGTTTACTGCTGGATAAAAATTAAATATAGAGTAGAGATGGAGAAAGTGAGTGACTTTGTTTATGTAAGCAAGTGCTGTTTATCTTATTAAAGAAACAAGTACCTAAATTGCTTTCAATTACAGCAACATGGTATTAACTTCTCAATGAAATATTTTAGCATACACAACCTCACATACATGATGTCTTTCTCATGTACCAGAAATCATCTGTTGGAGGAATTTTGTTTTAAAACTTGGAAACAAAGGTAAGTCATAGTACACCTAAAACTAAAGATGAAACCTTTTCTAAAAAAATAACAGTAGTACAAAAGGCAAAGCAAATTATATTTTAGCTTGGGCAAGGCAAAAGTTATCCACTAAAAGAATATTGCCTTTTGTCAATTGTTAGAATAAATCATTCCATTGATAAGTTTAGTACATAGTGAAGATAAGATAACGATAAATACAATACAAAACAATAAACTAGGCCAAATTCAATATGTGATCAAAGTTACCCAGCAGTAAGTGAAGAACTACAGGAATGATTTACTAAAAGTACTAAAGTGGCCCCAGAAAGTGCCTAACATCCCCAGGAAACAGGCCATTCAGAATAATGACTGACCTAATTTAATTTTGAGTAAATGGGCTCTTGCAGTAAGCCTACTCAAATACTTTATGCTCTTATTTTAAATGACAGTTTTAGAAAAAAAAATATGTCATACAACAAGTACTTTTGATGGGAAATACTGGTTCATAATTAGACACAATATGTCTAGTTAATAGAGGCGATGCCCCAGCCTTACTCTGAAAAACCTCATTCAAGCTACCTTATTTCCTAAGCTTTAGTCCCTCCACCTATAAAATGGAGGTTTCAACCCAAGTGGCTCAGACGTCTAGGCCATTTCTCTTATTCATGTTGTGACATTCAGGTAGATGGCCCAGCTGCTTCTTCTTCAGGATGAAGAATGAGTAATGGGAAGCTTTGTGATACAATAGAAAGATCTCTGGCTCTGTGGTCAGACAACCTATGTTTAAACCTTGCCTCTGATTCTTAACTACCTGTGTGACCTTGGACAAATCATATTTGATGTCCTTGGGTCTCAGTCTCCTTAATTGTGAAGTTTGGGCTGGGGGGGAAGAATAACCAGATGACCTCCGAGTTCCCATCGGTGTCTAGATCTATAAAACTATGAATACGGGAATATGCAAGGGTGGGTTTAGTGTGAAACCAATCCTTTTATTTTACAGGGCAGGACTTATCACCTTGTAAGTGTGAAAATAGGTGTGAACCCCCTAACCTCCCCTTTTTATTGCCTCCTAATAGGTCTTCTCTTGCTCTTAGCTTGGTATGTGGCTATATTTTTGTTCAATACATTTTTTTCAAATACCCCTTCCCATTCCTTTTTTCCTCTTCTTTTTTTGTCTTCTTTTCTTTCTTTTGCTCTTCAGCTATCGCTTTTTAAAAATGCAGCCCTTTCAGGATCCTGGGACATGAATTCATAAGGATATATCATCTTGCTACTAGTGGTGGAGAGCATAGGCAAAACACCATGGCAGACATTTTCATTCCAAAACTAACCTACTAAGAGAAAAAGCGCTAAAAGTCTGTTTAATATTTTACAAAAGGATTAAAAATGTTGACCAAACTTTAGCAGTGGGAGTTGGGGTGGGGGAGGACAAAGAACATTTTGCATCTAACACTAACTCCAGGAATAAACATGGTGTAAGGATCAAATGAGATAATACATGTGAGAGCATTTTGTTAACCAAGTATTCCAAGGATCTGTCCTTGGCCTTGTGCTCGTCAACACTTTTTTATCAATGACTTGAATGAAAACATAAATGCCATGCTTATAAAATTTGTAAATGACACAAAGCTAGAAGAGAGATGTCATGGGTTAGATGACATTCAGGATCCAAAGAGTTTTTTTCCCCAGGCTAGAATGATAGAATGAATATAATAAGATGGAACTTAAATGTAAAGTCAAAAAATCAACTGCCCAAGTTTAACATGGAGGAGCTATGGTTAGATTGTCACTCATGTGATAAATACCTGCTAATTTTAGTCTATTGAAAGCTCAATATAAACCAATTCACACATGGCAACCAACAAAAGTTAATTTAAACTAAGGAAGCATTTATAAAGGCACAGTGTCCCAAAGAAGGAATATGTCATGTCTGTGCTCTCTGCCCTAACCAGGGTACATTTGGAGTAAAGTGTTCAGGTTTAGGTACCAGATGCTAGAAAAAACAGAAGCTAAGGAATTTCCAGAGAAAGGTGAGCATAATGGTTAGAAAACTAGAAACTGCAACACCTGGTTTAAAGAAAAAGGGATATTTAACCTGGAGAAGAGTAGAGTGGAGATGTGTAAGAAGGAGAGGAGAAGGCCTGTTAGCTCTTTTATAGTAGTAGTAGTAGCCATAGCAGTAGCAGCCAGAGTAGCAGAAGTACCAATAGAAAGTAGTAGCACAGCAGTATAGTAGTAGTAGCAAAAATAATCATAACTAGGATTTATACAGTACTTTAAGGTTTGCAAAGCACTTCACAAATATCTCATTTAATTGTCACAATGACTCATGGAGACAGGTCCTATTATTATTTCTACTTTACATATGGGGAAACTGAGGCATGCAGCAATTAGGTGATTTGCCCAGGGTCGCAGTTAGCAAGTGTCTGAGGCTGGATTTGAACTCATGTCTTCTTGATTCCAGGCCCAGCACTCTATCCACTGTACCACCTAGCTGCCTTAAAAACGCCATTTAAAAGGATGTCAAGTAGAAGAATGACTTTAAGGGGGAGAAGGAGGAACAGGAAGTGGAAGCAAGGGTGTGCTAGAGCCAGCTCTGACAGGCTTGTGATAATTAAAATTCAGCATAAGCATTTACACCACCAAAACTGGCAATCTACATCTACAAGTCAGGGTTTGATTTATTGTTTTGTTAATTGTTTAGACAATATAGCATTAATAACACAGATTAAACTTTAAAATGTATGTGATTACATTTTTCCCAGAAAGCCCAGCTATTAGACATTTACCAGCATACTTCTGCATCACTCTGTAAACATGACTTAAGCTCAGTTGGGGTGCAATAGAAAGTGAAGGGAATGAAGTCATCACCAGACTGGAGGCCTGATACCTGTAGTCTCCTCTCTTTCTCAATGACCTCATCAGCTTCCATGGGTTTAATGATATCCCCATGCAAGTGACTCCCAGATCTATATATCCAGTCCCATTGTCTCTCCTGAGCTTCAGTCCTACATCACCAACTGCCTCATAAACGTTTCAAACTGAGTGTCCTAGAGACAACTCAGACTCAGCACGTCCAAAATAGAACTAAATTATCTTTTCCCCTAACTCCACCCTTCAACTAAACGCCTATTTTTCTAGTGTTGTAGGTAAGTAACCATAGCCTTATTCTTGTCACATTCCCTTTCTCACCCACATATCCAATCAATTGTCAGATCTTGCCATCTCTATCTCTGCAACACCTCTCAAACCCTATCCCCTCTCTACTTATATAGTCATTCCCATTAGTTAGACTTTAAATACTTCTCACTGAGACTATGGTATTGAAAAGGTCTTCTAATTGATGGCCTGGTTTGAAGTGTTTCTGCATGCCAATTCATTCTCTAAGGGGTCTAAGTAATCTTCCTTAAGCGCAAGTCTGACCATGACACTCTCCTACTCATTAAAATCCAATTCCTTCCCTCTTATCTCTAGGATAAAATAAAAATTCCTCTGGTTGACTTTTACAAGGCAGCTAAGTGGCATAGTGGATAAAGTGCTGGACATGGAATCAAGAAAACTCTTCTTTGTAAGTTAAAATCTGGCTTCAGACACTAGCTATGTGACTCTGGGCAAGTCAATTAACCCTGTTTGTCTCAGTTTCCTCATCTGTCAAATGATCTGGAGAAGAAAATAGCAAACTGCTTCAGTATCTCTGCCAAGAAAACTCCAAATTTGATCATAAAGAGTCAGACATGACTGAAAAACAACTGAGGAATCCATCCTAGCCATAACCTATCTTTCCAATCTAATTATATATCATTTCCTACCCACACTCAAAATGACCTTCAATCTGTTCCTTACACAAACTCTCCATCTCCTGAATCCATGCCTTTTTGGTGGCTATTCTTCATGCCTAGAATGCACTTTCCCCCTCACCTGCAATTCACAGAATTCCTTACTTGTAGAAGCCTTTCCTGATCCTCTCCAACTGCTTATGCCTTCTCTCCCCCACAATTATGAATTTTTAATATTTATTCTGTATATATTTGTAAATGTTTGTGTTGTCTCCCCTAATCAAATGTATGCCCCTTGAGAATAGGGACTATCATTTTTTGTCTTTGTGTCCCCAACACCTAACACAGTGCCTGACATGTAGTAGATATGTCATAAATGCTTGTTGATAGTTCTGCATCACTGAAAGTCTTCAAGTGGAGGTATATGATCACTTGCAAATCAGTCAATCAAGTATTTATCTATCATGTGCCGTGCACTGTGGTTGGACCCAGATAAACAAGTAAAAAGAATGAAGGGATTCACAAAGAGCTTACATTCTAATTGAGAAAACAAAAAGCACACATAAGAACATATAGAATATAAACATAAAGTGAATAAATACAAATATGTACAAAGTACTTAAAGACAAGGTAGTTTGTGAGGTAGGACATTAGCAATTGGGGGATCAGAAAAGGGTTCATGCAGAAGATGGTGCCTGAGTTACATGTTAAGGGAAGAAAAGGCTACTATGACATGGAGATAAGGAGAGAGTGCATTCCAGGCTTGTGGAATAGTCGGTGCAAAGGTGAGAGATGTGCTATAGAGTGACACATAAGAAACAAAAAGAATACCAGTTTGGCTGGATTGTAGAGTATTGGAGGAGTAACATCTAATGAAGATGGGAAGATAGGTTGAGACCAGATTGGCTTAAGAAGCTAAACAGAGGAGTTTATATTTTATCTTACAGGCACTAGAAAACCACTGGATATGAGAGCAGTCATAGCAGAGAGTCTCAATCCACTACAGATTATGTTATATGAGCTCAGAGGTTCTTTCCAACTAGAAATTCTATAACATTTTATTCATTACACAAGTGGTAAGAAATTATCATCATCATCCATCTATTCAACGGTGAGGTAATGGATACTGATTATAAGGTGAGGGAATGCTTGCTGTTTTTCCAGATTTAGAGTTCCTATCATCAAATCTAATTGAGTAACCTATACCAATTATTAACTCTAAATCATGTTGATCTGATATTTGTATTCTCAAATTGTTCATAGTCTTACTTAAGATTTTACACATTCTATTATACTGAAAAAGGTAAAGGGTGGTTTTTCACACCATTTTATTATCTTGTAGGTGATAGATCCCACCCATTCAGTACTACATTTTTTTCCTTACATGAAAGGATTTACAAAAATGTTACCAAGGTCCATGCCCACTACTGATATGAAACTTTCTTCATTAACATCACAAATTTCTTTTTCTTGATTCTGCTCCTTACTTTCTCCCTAAAATGCTGGCTTTATTAGTAACCACCTCTTTTGTACCATCAAGTAACTATTCTTCCTAAATCTTTCCTTTTCAAGTCCATGAACTCTGTTTTTCATTTTCAGGGAGGGAGAGAGAGAAGGAAGATGGTTGACCTTTTTTGTCCTTCCATCTTTAATTCTTTCAACATTCAGTGGAAATTGATTAAGCACCTACTATGTGCAAAATACTATACTTGGCACCATGGGAGACACAAAAATGAGTAATATGTGTTCCCTGTCTAGGAGTCTAGTGGTGGGGAGGGGAGGGGTGGACTTTAATGGCTTGAACTTTCTACATTTCACTTCTGCTGTCTCTACTAGTATGCCACTCCATGTCTTGTAGCCTATATTTTATTCTTACTATCTTTCAGCCACCACTTTCTTTGCTCCTGGTCTTCATATCTAGCTCCTTCCCTCATGCAAGAATATGTGCTATTGGCTATTTTTCTGATGTTGGCTAACTGGATTTCAGATTTTTCCAACACTCCCTCTGCAACTTGAGGGTGTAAGGACCTTACTATCATAATCTAAATTCACCTGGCTAAATAAATAGCTCTGTGAGACCCAGATGCTGATTAAAGTTAATAAGGTTACACATAAAGCTTTGGATTTCTGTTTGAAAAATCAGCTGCAAAAATAAATAAATAACTGTGCAGGTACATTGTGGGGAAGACCTTAATATAAAAATAACTATACTAGAAATAGAACATGACAAATATATAAGAGAGATGAAAAGGGCTGCAAAAATTTCTATGGGGAGAAAGATTATTTCTGACAGGTAGTGGATAGCAGACAGCTTGATGGAGAAGGTGGCTCTTGAGTGGGGCACTGAAAGATGCTTTAAACATTTTCAGAAATTTTTCTCCTAAATGGAAATGAGGTGACAATATCCTCAAATCCAACAAGCAATAAATTCAATTTATAACATCAAAGACCTAGGTAACATAAAGTATCCATACATAATAGTAGAAGATTACATTTGGACTCTATTTCTAGATTATAGTCTCTTAGCTTCATATATGTAACCATTGATATATCATATCCATGTCAATAATCATCTTGAAAATGAAAGTTTTTTTGACAGAGATTGTTTAATTTATTACCTACCGAAGAACTAGTGTGTATGTATGGGGGTTTTTTGTATGTTTGTATATACCATTAGATAGAAAAACGTTGGTCCCAGAAAATTAGCTACATATAGCAAATTATTCCAAACTAAGAAAACTTTTGATAATTACATGTTGATATGTTCTTTGACATCAGTAGATTGTTGTTTTATTGTTGTTGCCCTCTATTCTCAAAAAGGACCATGACATCAGGAAGATGATACTATAACTTGCAAATGAATTGGATTTAAGTGAGAGAGGGCTGTGCAAGGTCACCTGCCTCACTTTGCCCTCTGGTACCACCTGAGTCCAATGTAAGATATAGATCAGGACAACTACAAACAACCATAGATAGCCCTATGATCACTTTTCTCATTTAGAAAAAGCCCACTTCATGTAGAACCCTAGTGCCAACATCAGCAAGCTCAGTGAATTAATTTGTTCCCTGTACTCAACAAAGTACTTGTCACTTCATACCTTAAACTACAAGTAAATTTAGCCATTTTGAAGCAATGACAATACAAGCGGGTCTTGTTCGCCCCCTAAGTTTTGCTGCTAACTTGGATACCAGAAAGATAAAAGGAGGGTGCTAGTTTTATTTTCAATTTGCCCAACAGACAAGTTCTACATCCTGTACCAACAGAAACTGAGCCTTTTCTTTGAAGGATCTCTCCTCCAAGAAGGGTCTTTGTCTTCAGTCAAATTCCTTTTTCCCTCCCTCAAGAAATTGTAATCATTTGGATTAAACAGCAAACATCAGAAGCAATACATGAATACTCCTTGGCAGTTTTGGAAGTCAGGGCACCAGAGAGGGGAGATAATAAAGGAAAGAAACCATAATGCCATTGCAGAGTCATTCAGGGAAGCACAACTTCCTGAATTTGCTGTCATAGAGGTCAAACTCCTGATACAGTAAGTAGCCCTTTAGCCCCACTAGTTCCCTCTAATGACATGCTGGTCATCAAACCACAACCTGCTCAAAATAAAGGGATTAAAAAATAGATGAAAAGATCGTTTGGAAATTTTACATCGTTTTTTCTAAAGTCCCAATTATGCTGTAAATGATTTCCTGTTGTTATTTATTAAAAATAATTTCATACTATCCTTTTTTTCTTGTGTTTTATTCTATTCAATCTGTCCTGTATAGAAATTACATGATGGCATAGCAATGCTTCTGAGGAGGTAAACAGAATTGTTTATCCAGAAGCATTATATGTTCATGCAAAAATGGCATTTAAAGCTTGTGGTCAGATCAAAAAACCACAACAGTAATTGTTTATTTATATAGTCAACCATTACTCTGTAGTGTAAGTTTACATTTTTTTTATTTCTAAACAATTCCGAATTAGAGTTAGAGTGGAAGATGCATCACTCCCTAAATGATTAAAGACAAACAGCTCATGTCTATGCATGTAGAAAGATGTCTTAATATGTAAATTATTTACTTTGTCAAGGCTTATAGTTTTCATTTTCATGCTGCCATTGAAACGGCATGATAACAAGACCATTGGGTGGAATTTCTCCATTTTTCTCTTCAGTTCAGGGCAGCTGGTTTCTTTCCTCTCTGAGGAGAAAGCTAAAGAATATTTATCACTCTAACAGTGACTCAAAACAAACAGGAAGTCTTCATCAGCAGACTCCTGGGCAAAGCTGATATTAGGTACTGGCAGAAAGGAAACAGAGGCCTCATTCTGTAGGAGTCAGACATACAATATACATGCAGATGCAGGAGATAATAAAGTTAGAGATTCTCCAAATTATGGCCACGTCCTCCCAAGATTAAATGCTCCTTCTATGCTCGCCAGCTTTGCAGGGATGGCAAACTCCTTGGGAATTTCCCTTTCCATTGCTGTTTGGCAAAGAAGTTTGAACTGGACACTGAGAACCTGATAAGCCTTGTGAACCTATGTGCAAAAGGAAACCTGTGAGCGAGCTATTCTGGGAGATGTGACTTTGATCTGGTTGCTAGGAAAAAAAATCACTGCTTTTGTTGGGGGGGATTCTGAACAGCTCCTTCAGTCAGAGTAGGGCTTGCAGGTCACTGCTTACCTTCAGGGGGAAAGGATTTTTTTTTTTAACGATAAAAATTAAGTAGTCACTGTAAACCATAATAAATCTGTAGATAACATGCTCTGTCACCAAACATTAGCAATGGCTCTTTGCTACAACTTGAGTTCCAAGGTATACTACGAAAATCGCTGGAGCATTAGTGCTGATCAGATATATGCAAATATACCTCAACAGCACATGTGTTCCTGGAGACCTTTACCTTCACCTCCTCTTCAAGCCAAAACTGTTTCAAAAAGAGAGTCTCCATTTAATTTTCTTTCATTCATGCAATCTTTCAGCATAAAAACAATAAAGGAAACTCTAAATATACTGAAAGTTCAAAATTCCACAGCTAACTAACCCTTGCTCGGCCAAACTAAACTGAAAATGGATTTGACTTGCAGACTTGCTGGCACTACTTCAAAACCATCAGGAAACAGTGTTTTAGGGGTCCCTTGTTTTTTCTTTCTTAATAGTCTACTAAGTAATCTGCATTTATAGAGGAACCCTGGGTTATAATAATGTTCTGTGTTTATAGAATGCCTTCCAATAAGGAGCTCAAAGCACTTTACAGGCATTATCTAATCTTCCCAGGTGAGGTAGGAAGAGAGCTTGCCTTATCTACATTTCACAGAGGAGGAAACAGAGACACAGGGAGGTTAAGCAACCTACTCAAATTTCAAGACCATCCATAGTTAAAAAAAACAAAAAGATATTCTCAAGAGCAGGGGCTTGTATTTTTTTCCTCCAGGACTAGTGATACATTTGTGTTAGTCTATACATTTGCACTTAATGTCCTTTGTGATCCACAGTAACCATCTGTCATATAGCTGGGCAGAAATGGGATTCAGTTCATGGTCCTGGATGGAGTTAACTACTCAACTCTGGATCACAGTTCTGATTTGCAAGATCTTGTAACCAGAGCTAGAACTCTAAGTAAGGGAGTTGAAGGCAAAAATATTCAATTTCAGAATGGGCCCACAGTTTTGAAAAAACAAAGTACGATATCCATGAGTTACATAATATCAATATATAATAGAACATAGATTTTTTTTCAAAATTGAGGCTTACAAAGTCAATGTCCATTCCTGGAAAATGTATAGTTTACAGGATCGGTCTGCAGACAATGGAGCTAGCAACTGGTATTTAACAGATGGAACTTTGCCCTAGGGCTGAGAAAAGGACTCCATCTTGTACTCCTCCTCCTCCCCTGCCCAGCTCTGCCCTGGCAAGGGCAGCAATCTTCCTCCTCCTCTGACCCCAAATGGCTTTCCTTTCCTGACCAGCTCTGCCTTACACAGCAGCAGCATGCTTCTTCCTCTTAGTGGCTGCAGATTCAGCACAGAAACCTCAGGGTGTCCCAGAGTACACTTCCTCATTCCAGAAGCCACACCACTAGCTCCTGCCTAAGATTGTTTCCTCTGAGAAAGACCACACCTGAGGAGCCCACCCGCCTCCACCATCAGTATCCCAAGTGAAAACAGTGTTAGTTATAGGTCTGGTAAGTAATCACTACAAGCTAGCATGGGTACGTTAAGAATGAATCCTGCCAAACTAGCCTCTTTTCTTTTTAAAATAGGGTTATACATTCTTAACTCATATATTTATTGTGTGTAAGGAGTTGTGCAAGAATTTGAAAGAAATAGAAGAAGAAGAAAGAGGAGGAGGAGGAGGAGATAGCGCTAGCTTTAAAGGGGCTTCATCTCTAGTAAAAGACATAAGAAATGAACCCAAAAGCAAAGCAAGAAAGCAAACAAGAACATAAATATATAAAAGACGTACAAAGTTCTACCAGAATTTTAAAAGTGATAAAAGAACATTTATAAGTGGAAAGGCAGGGGATAGAGTGCCAGGCCTGTAGTCAGGAAGATTCATCTTCCTGAGTTCAAATCTGGTCTCAGACTATATGATTTTGGGCAAATGACTTAACCCTATTTGCTTCATTTTCCTCATCTGTAAGAGCTGGAGAAAGAAATGACAAAACCACTTCAGTATCTTTGTCAAGGAAGTCCCAAATGGGATCACAAAGAGTTGGACAAGAGTGAAAACCACTCAGCGACAACAACACAAATGGAAAAGTTAAGGAAAGTTTCATGAAGGTATTCTAACGAAGGAACATAACACAGCCAAGGGGTCTGGAAGTTATGGAAAATTTAGGGCTGGCTGTGGAGTAAATTGGGAGACTTAGATCCAGGCAAGATATGGCAAAAGCTCTCCGATCTGAGTTGTTCCAGGAAAGATGGTCAGGAAGTGAGGTAGAAGCCTGTGTCTGGGCAAGATAATATGAAAACTTACTATCAGAGCCTGGGGTGGTTCCAGAGGCAGAGTCCAAGCTTCTTGTGGGGAGAAAGGATAGAGTCCAGAACTGAAGTCAGGAAGACTGAATTTAGATTTTCTCTCAGATCCATGCTAGCTGTATGACCTTGGGCAAATCACTTACCCTCTCTTTGCCTCAGTTTCCTCATCTGTAAACACCCACCTCAAAGGGTTTGGCAAGGATCAAGTAAGATAATGCGTATACGTAAAGCATTTTGTAAAACTTAACTTGCTATGTAAATATCAGGTATTGTTATTTCTTCATCTGGAAAATAAGAGGCATTGGACTAGTAAATCCCTACCTTTTTAACATTCTGCAAACGTGAAATAAATAGATACATCATGGTTATGGAAGGGTGAATAGTCCAGCTTGGCCACTGAATACTTTTGGGAATATAATATGAGACAACAGTGTGCAGAAAAATTGAAGTTGCAGGTAACTCAAAGTTCAATGCAAAGACACATGGCAGCAACGAGTAGACTAAAACAAATAAGCAATAAAAAATTATGCAGGAGAAGTAGCATAAACTATCAAATTAAAATTTGACCTGGAAAGGAGATGGGTTGGTATATAGTTTGGGAAACCCAATTTCTGCTTCATTGTACCCACAGAATGTCAAGAAATCCAGAGGCACATTTCTAAAATTTATAGAGAACTGAGTCAAATTTACAAGAATACAAGTCATTCCCCAGTTGATAAATGGTCAAAGGATATGAACAGGCAGTTTTCAGAGGAAGAAGCTATCTATCGTCATATGAAAAAATTCTCTAAATCACTATTGATTAGAGAAATGCAAATCAAAATAACTCTGAGGTACCATATCACACCTATCAGATTGGCTAACATGACAAAACCAGAAGATGATAAATGTTGGAGAAGATGTGGCAGAGTTGGAACATTAATTCATTGTAGGTGGAGCTGTGAGCTGATCCAACCATTATGGAGAGCAATTTGGAACTATAGCACAAAGAGCTATAAAAATGTGCATATTTGGACCAACAATATCACTTCTACAACTGTATTCCAAAGAGATCATAAAAATGGGAAAAGGTCCCACATGTACAAAAATATTTATAGCAGCTCTCTTTATGGTGGCCAAGAACTGGAAATCAAGGGGATGCTCATCAGTTAGGAATGGCTGAAAGAGTTGTGGTATATGAATGTAACGGAATACTACTGTGCTATAAGAAATGATGAACAGGAGGACTTCAGAGAGGCCTGGAAGGACTTATATGAACTGATGCTGAGTGAAATAAGCAGAAGCAGGAGAACATTGTACACAGTAACAGTCACAGCGTGTGAGGACTGTTTCTGGTGGACTTAGCCCTTCACAACCATGCAAGGACCTAAAACATTCCCAAAGGACCCTTGAAGCAAAATGCCATCCACATCCAGAGAAAGAACCATGGAATCAAAACACAGAATGAAGTAGAATATTTTCTCTTGTGTTACACTTTGTTTTAGTTTGGTTTTTTTCATGATTTCTCCCATTCATTTTAATTCTTCCATACAACATGACTTAGGTGAAAATGTATATAATAAGAACATATGTATAGAATCCATATAAGATTGCATGCCGTCTCAGGGAGGGAGGAAGAAGGGAGAGAGAGGAAATCTAAGATTTATGGAAGTGATTGTAGAAAACTGAAAACAAATAAATTTTGTTGTGTGAATAAAAAGGAATCCAGAGGTAGTCCTCTAACTTGTTGGGTGGGAGATTTATAGCAAGATACATCATACAGGTGGAAAAGGACATTGATGGAAACACTCCATGCACATGACCTCTGCCTAGGTCAACCTGAATATGGAATACTGAGACTGAAGAAATTTTGGGATTCTGTGAATTGTCACTTAACCATCAAGATTTGGCAGAGTCTGACTTATGGCGATGTTGTTGTTTGGAGCTGCTGTCCATGGACCTTACTGAAAATATCTTTCACACCAGAAGATCACAGATTCAGGGACCTTGTCCAACCCCTTTCTGATAAAGAAGATGAGGTAGATGGAGAACAGTTAAGTGACACGCCGAAGGTCACAAAGGTAGTAATTGATGGAACTGAGATTTGAACTGAGGGTTTATTGCTCTATATCCAGTGCTCTGCCCCATACAACCTCTCTCTATTTAGCTCTGGCAGATGAAGATGGGCTAAGAAGGAGGGCAGGGAAAAGAATAAGCATTTGTTCAATTATTATTACTTATTTATTATTTCTATAGCATCAGGCATTGAGCTAAGTGCTTTAAAAAAAATAAATATCTCATTCATTTGATCTTCATATAAGAGCTCAGCAAAGTAGGTGCTATCTTGATCTGTATTTTACAACTGAGGTGACTGAGGCAAACAGATATTAGTGACTTGCCCAGGATCATACAGCAAGTAAGTGTCTGAGGTCACATTTGAACTCAAGACTTCCTGACTCCAGCCCTGGTGCTCTATCCATCGTACCACAGCTTCTTAAGAAAATTGACAACGCTTCCTTCCTTCTCCATATCCTTATCATGAGGAGATATCTAATTTCAGGAGAGAATTCTCCCTCCTTCAGAAAAGCAGACAGAAAAGAACATTTCCATTTGGTACCACAGAAGTTAGGGAGAACACTTCTATTGAGGCTTCCCAAACCACCCCTGAGGTTGGTGGAGTTGAGGCACAGACTTGTGCTATAAGCAAGTTATTTTAGATTCTCCTGATTCTAGAAAGTCTGACTTCTATTCAATATTAAGATACAAGAACAGCTACAACATCCAGAACTTCTATGGAGGTAAGAAGTATAGACCCATACACAGTTCCCTTGCCAGCCTTGTCAGGGGTCTGCACTCTGAAGAAATGACTCATCCACATCAGGGAAGTCTTGCTGGGATCCTGACAGTGTAGCCACACCCTTGCAGACCCAGGAAGCCTCACATGGGTCTGAGTCACCTTCCGAAGACACCCCAAACTGCTAAGTCAACAAGAACGGACAATTTACAATTCCTGGCAATATGATCCATGCTTTCTCCTCCTTATATCTTCTCCCACACACTGAGCCTTCACTCTCATCCACGATGGTGGCTCAACACCAAAGAGTCCCATGGCACCATCCCTTGAAAAGTATCGATGTGGCTCAGTTCTCCATCTCTCCATCCACCCTAGCCACAATGCTAACAAAGGTCAACATTCAATTCCACAACTTTAATTTTTGAAAACAGTAATTGAGCACCTGCTGCAATCAAGACGATGGATTTGGGTGACTTCTACAAAGAAGGAGAATATCCATGAAGCCAGGATTGTCAGGATTGTTCTCAATAGTAACAAGTCAACCTTAAAAGTATAAAAAGTATCGATTATTCAGCAAGCCACCAGGAGAAAGCTTTCCCTGCATTACTTCAAGCCTGAACTGGACTCCCTGGTTAGAAATCAAGTATCTGCAATGTGTCAGTCACTGGTCATACAAAATACAAAAACAAGTCAGGCTTGGCCCTCACAGAGTTTATATTCTACCAGAAAGGGGAAATATTTTTTTCTGTGAAAAAATCAAATTGTAGTAATAGCCAAGTTGCAACAGGGAGGTCATATTGTTCCAGCAAAGACCCTTCTTCCTCTCCAGTAGTTAATCTTACCTCAGCTTTCCTTTATGGTCTTTTATATATGGGTTATGCTAATTCTGAGTCCAACTCAATGTATGTCCCTTATATCTGGAATTCTTTCCCTCCTCATCTCTGCCTCCTAGCTTCCCTGGCCTCTTTCAAGTCCCAGCTTAAATCCTAATTTCTACAAAAAGACTCTGTCAGTCCTCCTTAATCTTGGTGACTTCTCTCAGAAATGACTCTCAATTTAAGATATATATGTATGTGTATGTACATAGGAGGTATGGAGAAAGAAAGAGACAGAGACACAGAGAAAGAGGAGGGAAAAAGAGAAGGAAGGAGAAAAGAGATTTTGTGTGTGAAAGAGACAGAGAAAAAGAGAGAGAGAGAAAGAGAGAGAGACAAGGGAAGAGAGAGAAAGAGACAGAAGGGAGAGAGACAGACAGGAGAAGGGAGAAAGACAGAAAGATAAAGGAGGGAGACAAAGACAGGAGTAGGGAGAAAGACAGAGAAAGGGAAGAGAAACAGAGAAAGAGAGAGAATGTAGTTGTTTGCATGTTGTCTTCCCCATTAGACTGTGAGTTTCTTGAGAGCAAGTCTTGTCTTTTTGCCTTTATTTGTATCCCTAGTACTTAGTACAGGGTCTGCGCACATAATAGGTGCTTAATAAATGTTTGGTGACTTCATTTGCCTTGAAGACAAAGTGTAAGACACACGTACTCTTTAATCAGCAGCATCATACCTTCTCAGCACAAGGATAGTGTTGCCACTTACTCCATGTTAGGACAGTATAACATGTAAGTGTGTTCATCTTCATGTGAGTGATATTTAGTAGAAAAAGCATTGAATATAGAGCTAGATGAGCAGGATTCTAATCAGGCTATGCCAATTACCAACTATGTGACTTTGGGCTAGTCACTTAACTTTTCTGGACCTCAAGTTTCACATTTGTAAAATGAGGCTATTGGACCAGATGATATCTAAATAAAGTCCCTTCTCGCTTTAAATCTGTGACCTTCTGATCCAAATGCTCACAGAGAACTTTGTGGATCCCGAGAAGTCACAGACTCTCAACATAAGACATCTTATCAGTATCTTGGGTTCCACTGTGTGAGCATGGACAAGGACTAGTTTACCTTCCTGGGTCAATGAAAGAGCATCCGGCTAGCTGCACCAATTAGTCAGACTAACAACAGCCTTACAGGCATTGCCTGGGACAGACTATGAAGACCCCCTCCTGAGCAGGACCCAGACCCTGGGACTCACAACACTTACTGAATCCATGACTGCCTTTTACAAATGTTCCAACAATCAGAGAGAACTTGGCATCCATTTCATAGTGTGTCACCATGGCTGGAGCTAGGCAAGAGCCAAAAATGAATTAGGTAAATATAGTAGGCCCCAGGCACAAATTCAGAAGGTGAATCTGTTGGCAAACTATATTTTCTGTATAACTGGTTGCAGCTTCACTTTAGAGACACTGTAGAAAACTTCATAAAGCCTATAGAAAGCACTATGTGATTTCAATATTTAATACATAGACAACTATGAGGGGGAAAAACCCATTAAAAACAACATTCCTTTTTGAAGTTACCATGCACATATTACAGCAATACTGATAGTTGGAATTGGCTGACTGTAAAAAAAAAAGATGTCTGAGTAATTATCTATCATTTTTTTTAGTTATCTATTCCTCCTACGTCTATTTTTCTTGTTTCTTTAAAGTAAATTGGATAAAAACCCTTACACAAAAGACACATCTCTGAATCCATATTCTCTCCCTTAGCCAGCTTTTACTGTACTATATCAAAGTGACCCTCTCCACCTCTATCCCCACCCCCAAGACCCATAAAAAATTAGACCATCTACCCTGGTTTTAATATTTATTGAATAGTTAGGAAAGCCAATGATTCCCAGTCCTGGCTCAGTCCTACCCTAGACTGCAAAGCTGGCTCCAATTACCTCAGGGAGCACTGAAAAATCCTACAAAATTCCATGACAATATTAATTGCAATTGATTTTAACTTTAAAAAATTTCCATTAGAAATGGGAAATATGTCATAACAGGCTTTTGGCCAGGTTGTGGCAAAATCAAACAATGATAGGATTTTGCAACTGCATAAAGGTTGGAAATCCAAAATAACATCTGACCTTCCAGAGATTTTAATTGTACTGCACACCTGACAGCCAGCACAGAAAAATATTGGGGAAGGGGGAAGTGAGAAAGAAGGAAAAAATTCTTGGATATCTATTGAATGTGTGTGTATATGTGTATAACACATATATATACACATATATACATATAATGTGTGTCTATATATGTGTGTGTACATATATGTATATGTAAACTGTGACTGTAACATTTGCCTCAATAAAATAAGCACAATAATATCTAATAATACTATTTCATTTTCTCTAAATACCAGTTGTACCAAGGAGTGACAACAGTTTCTGGAAATGGGCCAGAATCTCTCTCTTTTTTTTTAATTGCACATTTAAAAAAAAATGAAGAATGAAATCATTCACAATGGAATTGTTTGATGTGGCCACATTGCTGTCTTTTAGTGATCATTCACCTTTTTTTTTAAGTGCAAAATCAAAAACATATTGCAAGACAAATTGGGGATGGGCTATAACTGGCGCAAACTCTCTCCCTCACTCAGCTGAGCCTCAGCAAATTACAGCAAACCCACAGTGCCAGCTTGAGACTGGCAAAGCAACTAGCATTGCACACACAAAACAAAATCATTGTTCAGGGTTTTGATTGATACCACTGAGAGCACTCTTTCACTTTGTTTTTTTCTTTTTTAGGTTGAACAGTTTGGGGATATTTGTCCATTAGATGAGATGCCACAAAAAGTCAATGGGCAAAAAGAGAGAGAAAGAGAGAAAAGACCACTTTATTTCATTTTATTTTCACCCTGAGATTCCTCTGTCATGGGGTATATTCTATGAATGGATGGAGCGTAGGACACCGCTAATAATAAAATCTACCAACTGTGCCAACACAAGTGTAAGAGGAACATGAGGAAACCACCGCTGGTAAGTGGGATTCTGTCATACCTGGAGCTGCATACCCCCTTCCAAGAAAGCTGTCGATTCCACTTACTTATTTACTGGCTTATTTGCCTGGAAAGGACTTCTAAAAAAGAAACTCCCCACCCTCTTCATCTTTTGAACTCACTATTTCTACGAGAAATGCAACTCATAAACCCCATCTGTTGGGATATTTGAGAATTAGGCTAGAAAAGTAAGTCTATGTAAGCAGATTGTAAGAGCAATCCTTCATTGACCAGGCAAGAACTCTAAAGCAAAGAGATTTTTTTTCCTATTCTGATACATACAATATCATAAAATGTTAGAGAGACAAACCCCAACAAATCAAGCAAGATTACAAAAAGAGCTAACCTAACTCATTGGAACTCACACATGCTTACACAAATAAGATTAGTGTCAATGAATATTCTGCATTCCAAAGAACATTCTAACAGGGCTCATGTTCCTTTGTAGATTTTTTTTAAAAAAACCAGACCTGTGATTTCAACAATTCAGAGAGCTCCCACTAAGGAACTTCCTCTATTTTTTTGAGGTCTGTAATCTTAGAGAATTGTTCGGAGACTAAAAGGTTAAGTGATTTGTCCAGGGTCACATAGCTAGTATGAATCAGAGGAAGAATTTTAGCCCAGTTCTTCCTAATTCCAAGGCCAGCTTTCTACCCACATGCCACTCTGCTGCTCACTCTGGATGATGGAAAGGATATTCTTAATACCAGTCTGACTTCTTCCTACCACTCAGAACGCTTGTAGGCTACCTCCACTACCATCCATCAGTATGAATATGATCTAAAATAAATCTTTTAGGAAAAATTCACATAAGTTCATAATCTATGGTCTCAAACCTGAACTCCTCAGCCTAGCATTTAAAACTCTTGATCAATCATCATCCTTTCCCAAACCTTCATATATATCAATTACTGAAATGAAGGACTATAGTGAAATCTCTCCAGTGTATCCTCAGGAAGTTTCAAACTTGGTTCAAAGGACCCTGACTGTCTTTTTTTTTCCAGTCTAGGAATCTCTATACATTTCTGGTGATTCATATCAGATGACACCACCATAAGGAACCAAGAAGTCATGACTAAGGATTATGAATTCTTGGGAAAGAAACTAAAATCTATGTAGTCTGCATTCTGACCATCTTCTTCATTTCTTCCAAAACCCCTTTCCCCAGAAGCCATGGAATTCTGAAACTATTCTGGGCTCTGAGAGGTGAGCTCTCATCCAGTCTTTCATGGAACCAGGTTACTATGTCCCTTGCCATCCATCATCTCCTGTTCCCTTTAGTCATCCTCTTTCCTTCATTATCCTAATAATGTCCCTTCTTGGGGGCAGCTAGGTGGTGCAGTGGATAGAGCACCAGTGCAGGAGTCAGGAGGACCTGAGTTCAAATCTCACCTCAGACACTTGACACTCACTAGTTGTGTGACCTTGGGCAAGTCACTTAACCCCAATTGCCTCATCCTGGGTCATCTCCAGTCATCCTGATGAATATCTGGTCACTGGATTCAGATGGCTCTAGAGGAGAAGTGAGGCTGGTAACCTGCACAACCCTCCCTCGCTTAAAGCAAAGTCAAGTGCAAGTCATGTCATTATTTCTCTGATGGCATGGTCTTCTTCGGCAAT
This sequence comes from Notamacropus eugenii, assembly GCF_028372415.1. NCBI lineage: Eukaryota > Metazoa > Chordata > Mammalia > Diprotodontia > Macropodidae > Notamacropus > Notamacropus eugenii. The sequence continues at coordinate 287,281,216 of NC_092876.1, forward strand.
GAAGGACGAACACACACAATGTTCCTTTACTAAAAGAATTCCAAAAGACTCATGATGATAAATGCCATCCACATCCAGGGAAAGAATTATGGAGTCAGAATGCAGAGGGAAGCAAACTATTTTCTTTTTTGTTTTGGTTTGGTTTAGTTTTTTTCTTTCTCATGGTCTCTTCCATTCATTATAATTCTTCTAAGCAACATGACTAATGTGAAAATGTGTTTAATAGGAATGTATTTGTAGAGCCATATCAGGTTGCATGCCATCTTGGGGAGTGAGGGGGAGTGAGGAAGAAAAAATTTAAAACTTATGGAAGTGAATGTTGGAAACTAAAAATAAATAAATTAATAATTTTTTTAAAAAAGAATGCATGTTTCTTGTTTGTATTTCTATCTCTGGCACTTAATATAGTACCTGGCACATAGTAAATTTTTAATTAATGATCTATATATCAAATTATCTATCCAAGCAGTGGTTTCATCTCTGCTACAAATAGGAGTTAGGGGTTTATGGAAAAATAAACAATTTTTGGAAACTAACTAAAAATGAGGTTACTAAAAATGAGATTTGAATTTCTGGATTATGACATAAAATACAGGAATAATGAGGTCTTGGCAAGGGATGGAGTATACTAACACAAACCCAAAATACATATTTGCCTAGATTCTCATGAATGTGATAAAGAAGACTTTGTACTGAAATAACTTAATATATTGGTAATCCTGATCGCAGTCCTTCCAATAAGACAAGTTTATTCTCTTTTTAGCACTTGATATTTTGGGTGCTTTTGCTTACTGACTTCATTCACCATTTTACTTGCTGGAATGTCTCCTACTTTCTCACCCTCTATACACTTCAGTTTTATTCACAATTTATTCCTCACTTCTGCGTCTAGTGTAAGTCTCATCTCCTGCAATAAGATTGCTCTGACATTAGCCCCATAATGATCGCTCCTTCATCTCCTCATGCAGAATGTAATCTTCCTGAGAACAGGGAATCAAGTACATTCCAAGCGTACTAGAGTTCCTTAAAATTTTTTCTTAATATCCAAATTGTTGAATGCTTAAGTCAAATAATAAACGTATCATGAACAGAGTGTCCTCCTAAAACAGTGAGGTGACACAGTAGATAGATTGCTAGGCCTGGAGTCAGGAAGATTTAAGTTCAAATCTAGTTTCAGATCCTAGGTGTGTTATTTAACTTATTACTTAAGATGTGCAGTACTAGGCAAGTTACTTAACCTTTGTCCTCCTCACTTTCCTCAGTTTTAAACTGGAGATAGTAATGGCACCTACCTCCTAGAGTTGTTGTGGGGATCAAAAGAGAGATCTGTAAAGCATTTAACATAGTGCCTGGAACATAGTAGGTGGTTAACATGCTTATTTCCTTTTCTCTCAAGCAGAAAAGTTTGTCCTTTTTTCCCTAAATATTCAATTTAGCCATTTCCAACTCTTTGTGACCTTATTTGGGGTTTTCTTAAGATAGTACAATGATTTGCCAGTTCCTTCTCTAATTCATCTTATAGATGAGGAAACTAAGGCAAACAGGGTTAAGTGACTTACCCAGGGTCACATAGGTAGTAAGTCTCTGAGGCCAGATTTGAACTGATGAAGATGAATTTTCCTGAGTCCAAGCCTAGTAACTGTCCTATTTCCTAAATATAGGAAAGGCTATTATTCATCCTACTAATTGCCAGGACTGAACCTCACAGGAATACATAAGCCTTGGAGATATTACTAGTAACTTGATGGCATCCTTATCATCACCAGTTTTGATAACAATTCCATCAAACAGGTAATACAAATATTATCTCCATTTTGTGGATGAGAAAACTGAAGTTCATTGAAGCTAGATGACTTGTCCTGGTCACATAGTTCATAAATGGTAAAATTGAAGCTCAAACCCAACGCAAATTTCAAAATCCAAGTCCAGCATTCTGTCTATATTATATTATGCTGAGTATATACTATTTTGAAGAAATCTACTGAATATGAAAGAAACAATATGAATAGGCATACAGGGTAACTCAAAAATTTTAGTGCAGCTTTAATTCTTCAGTAATTGTAATAATTTAAATCTGCACTAAGACATTTGGAACATCCTATATAACAAATAATATCTACTTGCTAGTAATGGTATATCTTAACAAGAAAGGAAGATGTCATGGAGGGAGTATGATTTTCATTGAGATATGAGAGAAAGAGAATTTAGTAATTGTAGGAGTCCAAACCTAAATCAGGGGTTTTGAGGAAGTATAACTTATATAAATATAGTTTACTCATTATTTCATAATTAACTACAACCTACTAAAGTGGGGGTGGGAGGACAGATTAAAAGATTATTTGGAAGAGTTACGCAGCATGGTAGCCCATGCCCATAAACCCTGCCACCAGGTAAGGCTGAAATTGGTGGAATGCTTGGGGATCTTCTGCTGTAAGAGCACAAGGCTGAGGTAGAGTACATTATTTGATAAGGGAGATTCAGGGAAGAAGAGCAGGGTCAGGGGCCAAAGAATCAAGAAGCAAAGGAATAGAAGAGATCCCAGCAGGAATCAGGCTCTGTTGTGGCTGGTGGTTTTGATTTACATTCCCTAAGTTCCATGGCCTACATGCAGTTCTCCCCACTAGTGGTGCACATCTACTAACCCTTCACATCACAAAGACACTTGCAACATGGACCAGAGAGCATACCCTCTCTCTTTAATATTTCTACAACCCCATCAACTCCCCCTCCTTTCACTGCTGACTTTTCTGGCATTTGTAAGTAATTCGGTCAACCCCTTTTCTCTAGCTGACAGCCTGCATCTTCAGTCACCAGTCATCAGCTATATTCCTTACAACAGATTGAGCTATTTAACCACACAAGTTCTTGTCTCCAATACAAACTCTTCTTTTCTTGGTTGAGTTATAACACATACTTTTTTCATCAGCCTCTTTAAAAAAAGCAACAAAGCCTCCATTCTTACACATAAACTCAAGAATTCAGGATAATTCCATCATGTAACATCTATTTAAGCTTTCAGTATTTCCTTGCAATAACCTAAGTGCCTATGGCATCTCTTGATTTCTGATATAAACTCCTCCACTTTTAACTGTAAAAGTAGTCTCTCTTGATATTTGACCAACAAATTACCTAAAACACATTCTAACTGAAAAGCACTGGCAATATAACCATCTAGATTTTCATTGTCTGCTCTCTTATTACATAATTGCAATTTACCTCTAGTTAGTTATATCTTTAGTCTCCAGTCATCTAGCATACATATCGTCTGTGGACTGTGTGTTCAAATTACATACACTTTTAATGAGTGTCTTTTGGTCTCACACATTGTTTTTCTATTTAGTTAATAAGCACTTCTCCATATTGTTCAAATTAACCAAGTGGGCAGCTAAGTGACACAGTGGATAGAGTGCTGGACCTGGAGTCAAGAAGACTCAATTTCCTGAGTTCAAATCTGACCTCAGCCACTTACAATGTGACGTTAGGCAAGTCACTTAAACCTTCTTGCCTCAGTTTCCTCACCTGCAAAATGAGCTGAAGAAGGAAGTGGCAAACCACTCCAGTATCTTTGCCAAGAAAATCCCAATGGAGTCGTGAAGAATCAAATATGACTGAAAAGGAATGAATAAAAAAAAAACCCATCAGGTCAATTGCTGAAAAGAACATCTATTTTAGAAAGAAAAGGAACTTTTGATTGCTTAAACTCTGCCCACAGCCTTAAAAAGTACTCTTCAACTTATTTGAACTGATACAAAATGAAGCGACCAGAACCAGAAGAACATTCTATACAATAACAGCAACATCGTAACAGTGATCGCCTGTGAAAGACTTAGCTACTCTGATCAAGACAATGGTCCAAGATAATTCAAAAGGACCCATGATGAAAAATGCTATCCATCTCCAGAGAGATAGAACTGCTGAATTCTAAATGAAGATTGAAGCATATCTTTTTAAATTTATTTTTTTTCAGAATTATATGTGCATGTATTTTTATTTCACAACATAGCTAAATAGAAATATATTTTTCCATATTCACATGTATAATCAATATCACATTGCCTGCTTGCCTTCTTGAGAAGTGGGGGAGGGGCAGGAGAGAGGAAGAGTATTTTAAGAAATTTTTTAATGAATGTTAAAATTATCTTACATATAATTAGGAAATACTTGAAATATATTACATATGTGTGTGTGTGTGTGTGTGTGTGTGTATATATATTTAAAGTACTCTTCAGTTATCTCCCTTTTTGCCCTGTCCATATCCTTTTTCTCATCTTCACAAACACAAAGTACATTCATAACCAAGGTAGGAGTTTCCTACTCTTCAAATAGTGATTTTTGCCCGCCTGTTTGTCTTTAGTCTTTTGAGACAAGCCTATGGGAAGGAAGTCAGTGAAGGTATTATAATGTCTAAACAAAATAACTCAAGACAATTCCCTGGAAGGAAAGCAATAGCTTAACACTGCAGTAATGTTAGGAGACAACGTAGCTCTTTTCTCATACACTACAAGATCAATTCAGAATTTAGAAATTAAAGTGCAGTGACTTCCCAAAGTTACTTTCCAAGAAAAAGTCAAAACCTGTTTACCAGCAGCTGGAAGTAGGTTCCTGTACACACAAAATAGCATCAGCTATGTAATTCCCCACCATTTCCTCCCTTTGGAGAAAGCCAACAAAAGAACTGAAACATTTCACCTACGGATCAAAGGTGTCAACCTGTTGGCTCATGATATTTAAAAGCTATGGTTAAGAGTTCCCTAGTTATTTTTAGATATTTTCTTTTGTCTTAAGTTTATTTGGGGGTGGGGATGGATTAACAAAGAACAGAAATAAGATTGAATCAAAGCAGGAAAATGCAAAGAAAGAGGCTCAGAATTTAGCATGTGCAAACAGTAAGGTAGCCTTCCTAGCATATACAGCCATGATCTAGCTTAGGTGATTAAAGCATATGACTCATCAGTTACCTTCAGGATCCATCTATTTAAAAAGAATGAAGGAAACTTGGAGAAATTGGGGGCAAGAAGAGAGAAAGACAAATGATTATAAAAGGACAGATATACGAAGAAAGTCTAAGAGAATCAAGATTGGGGTGGAGGGGGGCAGTGTGTGTGTGTGTGTGTGTATGTGTGTGTGTGTGTATGTGTGTGTGTGTGTATAAATGGTGATAAGTGCACTTAAATGTTAGGATGGGTAGTGCCAGGCTTGAAATCAAAGGATCTTGATTCAAATCCCAGCTCTAACCTTTCCTAGTTCGGTTACTACAGGAAAGTCATTAACTTCTCTGTATCTCATTTTTCTCACCTGTAAAATGGGAATAATAATATTTGTACAACATACTTTATAGTTTGTTAATAAAGCACTTTATAAAACTCAAACCACCATATAATTGTGCTGCTATTTAAGTATATAAAGACCACTGATCCATTACTACTTGTTAATAACAAGAACTAATGTCCATATCGTGTATTTAAGGCATATACATCAGCTCACTGGTCCTCAAAGCACCTCTGCGCAGTAGGTTATTGTTACATGAATTATTATATCAAGCCACATCCAATCAGTTTCCACTTTTGTCAGTTCTACCTCCCCAATATCTCTTGCACCCATCCTGCCCACTCACATGGCCACCATCCCTGCTCAGGCTTTCATCATATCTTACCGGGGCTACAGCAATAACCTCCAAATTGTTCTCCCTCTTTCTAGTCTCTCCCCTCATCAATTCTATCTCTAGAAAGCTACCAAAATAACAATGCTGAAGCATAGGTCTCACCACATCACTGCCCTGCTCAGAAAACTTCTCAAAGATAAAATACAAACTCTTCAACTTGGTATTTTGACAGATTTCACATTAATCCTCTTCACACTTGTTACATTAAAGCTAAATCAATCATCAAATACTTAAGTTCCTACTATGTGCCCCAATCTGCAACTATTATGTGTAGGCACTGGGGATACAAAGACCAAAAAAAAGAGAAAAGAAACAAACATAGTATTTGCCCTCAGGGAGTTTACATCCTACTTGGGAGGGAGAAGTATAATAATTTGATTTTTAAAAGAACTAAAATCAAAATATATTAAAATAAAGACAAAATGATTACATGGTTGGAAATAGTGACGGTGGGAGAGTTAGAATTTTGCTTCTTGAAGGAAGTCCCATTTGGACAGAGCTTTAAAGGCAGCTGGGGGTTCCAAGAAAGTAAAGAGAATGAGCGTTTCAGGCCTGCGGAACAGCCAGTGCAAAATAGAAAGGCTAGAGATGGAATGCCATGTATGGGAAAAAGTAATTATGCCAGTTTGGACTATAGCGTGACTAAGCGAGAGTAATGTGGGTATTCAGTCTAGAAAGCTAGGCTGGAGTCAGATTCTGAAGGGCCTTAAATGCCAAGCAGAGGAGCGTGTATTTTGTCCTGGAGGCACTAGGGAGTTACTGAAGTTTTGGGGCAAGAGAGTGAAAATAAACCAGGAAAGAAGTGAGGAGGGCCTGAAAAAGGGTGATTATGATTTAAGGAGTGAAAAGGAAAAAAGTATTTAGAAGATACAAGCACAAGAATTGGCAACTTAATGGATGGGGGGCTGGGGAGGGAGAGAAGGCAGAGCGAGAGCAGAGAAGGGGGAGCATGAGTTCTAGGTTTCAAACGCAGATTATTGAAAGAATGAGAGAAATAGGGAAGCTGCAATATTTGTTGTTCTCTAAACTTGGCATTTCATCTCCTTTTTAGCCCTTTCGTAGACTGCCTCCACCCCTAGAAAGTAGTTCTTACCCCTAGAAATATCCACACACACCCCTCACTTCTCCCTGACTTTGTTCAGAGCTCATCTCAGGTACAAATTTTTTTTGATGATCCCTTAGTTTATAGGGTTTTTTCTGTCCTCAAATTATATCATATTAACTACTTGCATGTTGTTTACACTGGGAGAATGTAATTTCTTAGCGAGTAGAGACTTTTTTTTGCATCCCAAGTCTACCAGAATCATTTGAACAAGATAAACACGTAACAACTGTTTATTAAATTGAATGGAATGGAATCTCTATTTTACAGAAAAGGAAACAGTGCCTATCTATGCTAATACATAACACAGATAAGTTTATCAGAATACCTAGCAGAGTGTTGAGCTCTGAAGGAAGACAGGTAAATTTTGGTTGTGGTTAAAGATGAAAGGTCCAGAGTTTGGGGGAATGGTCAGGGGATTTATCAGGATACCCCCTGGACTTCTAGAGAGCAACATGAGAACTTTGAATGTCTCCTAAAGTGGGGGGTGGGTATATAGGGCACAGGAAATGGGAGCGTTCATAGGAGTCTCACCAGAATACTCAGGAATACATAGGAATAACTTTGAAATGTATTCCCTACTCAATTCACTTCCATAAGCAATCATTATGTACCTACCATGTAGTAAGTACTAGGGCTACAAAGAATAAAATGAAATATTTTTGCCCTCAGGGAGCTTTCTTTCTATCAAGGGGAACAGAAAGGAGAAAAAAAAAGATATACAAAATGAATGGTGGAGGGGGGAAGAGGGCTGAGATTGAAGAGAGAAGCACTAAATGATAGGAATTCTCGTGTCTCCTTTTCCAAGGGTTAATCCCTTGAGATTAGTTCTTTGATAGAAGACTCTCCTGGCTCTGAGTTTTCACTAGCTTTAACAATTTCATATTAAGTATACCTGAATCCAGTCCTTGTCAAATCCAAGTCAAATCACCTCCTACCATCCTAGAGGAACGATGCCCTTTCCCCATCACATCACACAGGTTACCTTTTAGAGGTCTTATCTGATTTCACTGACTGTGTAGAGCAGTGGATAAATTTAGAAATACCCTTCCAAGTACTAAGGAGAGGGCAAAGATATGAAGTGTTGTATTATTCTGTACTGGGATTGTTGTATCCAATAAGGCCACCCAGTTATGAAAGGTCTGTTCCCATACAAGGAATAGTGATTTGGTGACTCTCTATGGAATATAAGGGCAATATCAAGGAGTCTTAATACACTGCCATGGACCTTTTGGGTAAATGTAAGGTTCTGGGGAAGGTATTCAGAAACGTCAGTGGCTACAGTGAACCTGCCAAGGTTCCTAAAAAGACATCCTCACCTTCTCTGAGAATCTAGAGCATTCACTTAGGTTCATTTCAGACCACTTCCCAAGGGAAGCTTTTCCTGAGCCTCCTAGATGTTAACTCTCTCTCCGTACTCAAATTATCTTGTATTTACTTATCTATCCATTGTATATACCCCAGTAAAATGTAAGCCATTTTGCCTGAGGACATTCTTCTGAGTGTCTATCTTGTTCTGAAATATTTTCAAGGAGTGAAATTCTATAACTTCCCTTGGTAACCTGATTAATCAGCCTGTTGCCTGGCAGTCTTTTTATAACCAACATTTAAATCTTTAAGTTCCTTCAATAAAGATAGAAAATAGGGATTTGCATTTTAACAAGGGTCTTCTGGAAACAAGGCTTTAACCCAAAGGAGTGGTTCTAATGGTGGTCTTTTCAGGCAACATGACAAGGGAGATCTTTCCAAGTGCTATTGTCATTCTGGCCTCTTGTAATCATAACATGTCAATAATTTCCTTTAGCTAGACACAGCCTACATGTGTCTCTCTCAAATGTTTTAGATAAGTTTAGAAAATTACTACTTTCTCCATTTCCTTAAGCAAAGTAGATTTTTGTCTGGACTAAATATGCAACCCATGTAAGCCTTCCCTTTTTAGATAACTGTCATTGTTATTTTCAAAGTTCCAGAGGTTATTGACACTGCTAAATAACACAACCCAAAGAGACAAGTCAAATAACTATTCGCCTGGCTATATTTATGGAGGTAGCCCAGTGCTATTCTTTTAGGATCAAGCTAGGACTAATGCATAGTTCTTGGGGCAGCTCATGGATTTCCAGTGGTTGAAGTCATGTGGATTCTAGACCAGACCATGAATACTGCTATCCCTAGTCATCTCAGGTAGATTTGGGGGTTCTTCTTACTGTTCAATGAGCCTGAGAATACATTTCAACACAGAAGCCCTTTCATCAGAAGCATAGAGGATTAGTGCCCTATGTGGGTAAGAAGGTACACAAAACAACTTCAGAAGCTAATAGAAATCATTCTCTTTAGAATTATTGAGTCACAGAATTATAAACTATCGATTTGGAAAATAGCTAATATGTCATCTAGGGCAACCCTCTCATCAGCTCATCCATCCAAAAATCAATAATCGAAAAACTTGCTATGTGCCAAACAGTTTGCCAGGCACTGAAGATATAAAGAAAGGTTTAAAAAAGAGGCAATTCTTCCCCTCAAGAAGCTTACACTCTCATTTTATAAAGGGGGAAATTGAGGCCTGGAGAAACTAAGTGAATTTCCCAAGTTGCAAGTAAATCGCAGAGATAGATTTTCACAGAATCTCAGTGTTGAATGAGAATTCAGAGGTCTTCTAGTCCAAACTGCACTTGTACAGATAGCCCTTCTACAACTTCTGCTAATGAGTTCATCCAGCATTCACTTAAAGATGTTAATTAGCAAGGAATCCCCTACTTCCAACTGAGGATGTTTTCCTTCTCAAAGCCTAAAACTGCCTTTGCAGCTTCCACCCATTGCTTCTAGTTCTGTCTTCTGAGGCCAAACAGAAAAAGTCTAAACCCTTCTCCACATGACAGCCTTCCAATCCTGTCATGTCCCCACTAAGTCATTCCTTCTCCAAGACTACACATTCCCATTTCCTGCACCTAATCCTCCCATGGCAAGCTCTCAAGTCCAGACATCATTCTGGTCACCTTCTCCTAGATACCTTCCAATATGTCATTGCCTTTCCTAAAATTATTCATTTTATTTGACTCCCTTATGAAGCTTCCAAACACTCTTTTTCCCTCTATACCTTCACAAGTTAAAAAAAAAAATCAACATCTATGCACCAGAGTTACTAAGAAAGAACAAGAATCAAAATGTCCTCCCCCCAGGCTTGCCTTGAAGTACTGCCTTTGGAACTCTTGCTACCTTCAGTTCCAACTCCAAGGCCTTCCCTTTTCCTACTTTTCCTGGTAATTGAATGAAACCTGCCTAGATAACTGGCAAAAGACTATGAAGTTCGTTCCCAACCTTTGCCTTCTGTTTCTAGAATTTCTTCTTTTTTCCTCCCTCCTTCACTCCCCCACCCCTGCCCTAGTGTCTTTGGTTCCTCCACAGGGAGAAAATTTGCCTGTAAACAAATGATGCCTTGCTTTGCTTTCCATTGATGCAGAAGGACCCTGAAGCTGCACATATGTATCCAATGGAAGAATCTGACTTTCTTTCACTCCGTTAGTTTTGTATTCCCTAACCAATGGCATCTTCAATGCACCTTCACATAAGCGCTTTCTTAAAGACAAGTTTGAATATTCAAGGTTCAGAGTGAGTGCCAAAACTGGATAGAAATGTTTCTAATTGTTTTTTTTCTGCGTTCCCAGATGTTGCCAAAACATTATTTATTAGAGCAATTCTCACTCCTTGTCTCTCTGTTCACCACATCTTGAAAAACTTGCAAAAATCAGCTGAATGTAAAACAATGAAGAAACATTTCAGAGTCAGCAGCGATGCCACAGAATATGATACTAAAAACATGATTCCCTGATTATTCCAGCTGATAGTCACAAAAGTATTGGGAGATTTTTGTCGTTGTTGTTCAAATCAGCATTCCCTTCCAAACATTTCCTTCCTATTTTCAGATGCTACATCAACTATTTTTGCATTCCTCCAAACAGACCCCCTTCCTTCAATCTCCTGCAGCTCTAAACTCGATGGGATGTGAAAGGAAAAGCAAAGGAAAGTCTAAAAGGAGAAGGCTTGTAAGTTTATGTGTAGTAACTAGGCAGCCGTATCCTTCTGCTTTCCCCAGAAAAATCAAGTATCACCTTATCGTTTCCTCACCAAGATTAACTCCTGCTTCCTGAAGAGCATTTCTGAGGTAGAAAGCAGAGGTGGTGAAAAAAAAAGGGAGGGGGGAGCTGAAAAGTCCAATCTGTCAAGCTCCATTTTAGAAGAAAGGAAAACTGAAAAGTGAACGTATTTAACATGAGCTATTTCCTGCACTCAGGAGGGAAGAAAGCATGCTCCTAACTGTGTGCATGAGGAGATCTGCAGTAGTGTTATCTCTGACCTGCAGCTTAGCCCTAGTGTCTCAGCTGCCAAAAAGCTCCTATTCAACGTTATGCTGAGTTCATCAGTGCTCCACGTGTCAGGAGCCTAACAGGAAAAAGCAGGACAGACAGTCACTCTATTCAACTGCCTGGGGACCCCATGACAACTAAAATCCCCTTGCAGACTGTCCATATCAACCTACGGCAGGTCAGAACACACAACCCCTCCAGAACCACAAGCACAGGCCCACACCCTTTCCCCTTGTCAACATTGTCACTTTTAAACAGAACATCTCGCCTTATCACAAAACCTGAAGTAAGTAGGACAATTAAGATGGATTGCAAAGCCTGCTTCTGCTTTACAATTAACAATCACTTGGCAGCGGGTCCCACGCAACTGTTGGGTGGTATGGCAAGAACTTTATCCCCGCTTAGTTCTGCATTAGCATATTTAGTAGGCTGCAAGACATAATTCCTAAGATATGAACATATTTTTGTCTTTAAACAAATCTGCAGTTAAGCTATAATATGCACACGCCAGTGCACCAGGCCAACAACGTGCAATACAAGGGTGGGGTCAGGGGAGGGAGATGTGGAGGGGAAGGGGGAGGACACTGGAGTAAAACTGGGCCTTCCATTCTTAGGTGCCACTTATCTGATAAGAACCAGACTAAGAGACTGCTTCAAATACCTCAGGTCGGCCACAGAGCTGTGGATTCTCTAGTCTGTGACAAAGTTTAGGCAGGTTGGGAGCGTCTCACCACGGTGGGTGGCCTCAGGTGATTGTGATGGAATAGCGACTTGCCTAGGACTCTTTAAGAAAGAAAGACTCACAACAAAAAAAGATGACCTCAGTGGTTACTTGGAAAAATGGACTTTTTTCACAGAAAGGCTTTCTTGACGCTCAATCTCTTCATCATAAAAGAAGCTGATAGCATCACAAAGGCATTCTAGTCTACAAATGTGAGGTCTCTTCCTCAAACTTTCCATTATTTTCTGCAACTTTACCACACAGCGGCCAAACTGATGAAAAGCCAACGGGGGAGTGCTTTATTGCTAGTTATTTAGACTGGGCTAACTTTACTAGCCAAGAGACAATCAGCCACCATACCTTAGCTTCTCTAGAGTGTTTATTGTATGCAGTCAGCCCTATAATCCAATGTGGGGGGGGGGGGGTGGCAATAGAGGGAAACAAAGACAGATCTTTCTGTGATAGCCAGGACATTGTCTTTCTTGACATCTGGGTTGCTGGTAGGCAGGATATCCTGCCAAATGCAATACAACTGCGTGACCCACCTTGTGACTAACACACACCCCTGAGTGTTTAAGGAACGCAGCACTAATAGGTGAAGGAAGGGCTCTCTGGCCGGAAACTCCAAATACCTGTCCGGTAAGAGAAAACACGCATGCCCGAGTTTAGGTGAGTAGCTCCCTGATTGGATAAAGGAAAGCATATGAAAGTAACAAATGCAATTTACCATACAGTCTTTCCTCATCAAACCAGAAGAGGAACGGATTAAACCACCTGGCAATCTTGGCAGGCAAAAGAAAAATCTTAGCTGTGACAAAACAAAACAGGTGTACAGGTATAAAACTTTTGCTTTTCAATAATACCCCTCTCTTTGCTGGAATGCTTTGACAGGTGCAGAAGTTCAAGTTACAGTGTGGAAGTGGCAAATAAATACACAGCATTAGTGTCTGACGTGCTCGCTGAGCAACCCGGGATGTTAATAACTGGCAAGGTACACTAATCTCTGATTGCAACATTTGGTTTACCTTAATCTGGAGGGACAGCTGTATTAAAGAGGGAATTATACTAATCAGTTCAAGGCCCTTGCATATAAAACTTCCCATTAGGCTTAAAGTACAACAGCTTATGTTCATTCTCTAGGAGCTCTACATCTGGTTCTGAATAAGACTGCCTCTCATTTGCAAGGTACAAACTGAAAACAAGGTGGTGGGGGGGCTGACAGTTTCTGGAGGATGGGTGATAGAAGAGTAAGCTACTAATTCTTTGAAATTTTTAACAGCACAAAACTAGCTTCAAGGCATCTTAATACCTAAAAAAGGAAAAAAAAAAAAAAGAGGGGGGGGGGGAAGGCATGTGTTATCAACCCTAGGCCATTTTTTCCTGTTACCGGAGGTGACCAACATAAAATAAAATTGATGATGTCAGTCAAAAACAGCTAAGCACAAAGCTAGTCATTGTTATCTTAAGTCAGAAGGTATGATAGGCCATGCCATATGGCTCTAATCCTCCTATATCTTCCATCACCTAACAGGAAACCTTCGTGTAGCATGACCTTATTTGGCTGGTCCCAGGTTAGGGCTGCCCAAAGGGGATTTTTCTGTTTCTGCTATATCCAAAGGTTTATGTTGATTTTTTTTGAGCCCTGCAAACTATAAATCCGACTGATTACTCTGCACTCTTTTGCTTGACTGAGCCTTTACAATCAGACATCCCCGTTAACAATAAGCTCCTAATGAATCAAACATCTATGGCATTAGTTTCACCTAGCTGCCTCTTTCCCAAGCACTGCAGCTCTTTGTCAGACCTGGTTTGATGAGAAAAGCTAGTGACACTTGGTGCACCTATTGATAAACAATTCAGTAATGAGGGGCATAACAAAAATTACCTAAAACAACCTGATTAAAAATGACAGGCAAAGACTACCACATGGCTGCATAGTTAAGGTAACTCTTATAGGAATTGGGAAGCAGGTAGAGAAGGAGAGAAAGAATTAGATAGAATGGAATTTCCTTCTTTACCATAGAGTTTAGTTTTGATTATATTTTTTTTTAAGCAGAGATTAAATCCATTCAGTGAAAAATAAAAGTCTCCCTCAGGTTATAGGATGTGTTTGTACATGCTAGGAACTTGAGAATTCAGTGTGGTTGCCTTTCTACTTCTGGAGATGAACTCCCTGCTATTTCTAATTAAACTTTCTGAATAGCCAAACTAATATCTAGACTTTCACTTTCTCTCCTTAAACGTGAGCTTAGTTATTAAGAAACTCGACAGTAGAAGCACTACTAAAAAGATAAGTAAAGCGTGGGAATGAAAAGGGCACTTCTTAGACACACATACAGAGAGAGAGAGAGAGAGAGAGAGAGAGAGAGAGAGAGAGAGAGAGAGAGAGAGAGAGAGAGAGAGAGAAAGTGGAAAAAACCTTTGAGAAAGTAGAACATCCCAAAGAGGGAAAACTACACCTTGAGAAGAACATAGAAATTCCCCGTATGTAGGTCACCCAAAGGACCTTTTGCAACTTGGAAACTAAGCTTTGCACAGTGGAGGCCAGGCACACATGAAAGCTTGATTCAAAGACAGAAATGTGTGGGTTTCACATTGGTGTGGCAGCATGTTGGGAGGATTTCAATCAGTGCACAGATGCACTTGAAAATCAAATATGGACATAGGGAATGTTTTTGGAGATAGAAAATGAGTGCTGATGACATGTTTATACTTTGCAGATGGATCCAGTACAAAACCATTTTTTGTAAAGAAACAATATCCACCATTTGCTGCTTTTTGAGCAGCTACAAAATGGTGGCACAAAAAGCGAATAGACACACACACCACACTCCACCTGTTCCTTGATCTTGCAACTGTCCTCCATCCTGAATGTAATCATTCACTTCTGTGCTGTATTTTTCACGAATGCCATCCAAAGGGATTCAAAAAAGAAATGTAATACTCTAAGGCCTTTCAAAGCTCCAGAAATGATTTGGAAACTATCATGCTTTAGGTTGAAATGGAGGAAAAGAGAAATAATATAAAGAAACAAAGCAAGAATCACATGGTTAAAAACATACCTAATTGAGAAACTCTTCACCTATGATATTATATAAGTACTGGGATGGTTTTTCCCTGTACTTACCCTTTGGTTGATCACTGGTATCAGGTGCATTGCAGTTTAAACCACCTGAACAAGATAAGTACTGATCATGATGCTTCCTGCAGCACTCAGCACAGTGTTGGCTGTCAATATATTCCCTATTAATTTTCATTTAGTTATAGTTGTATGGAACTACAACAGAAAGTATGTGATATGTATTCTTAAGGAAATTATCTAAAGAACTACAGAAAATGTTACTGAGGAAAATGTTTATAGGCTAAAGGGCTGAGGGTGTGCTGGAGTTAACTCCAACTGGCTCTCACAAGTCAAACATTAAATTTTCAGTGTGAGTATTTTATATCTCAGAAATTGGCAAATGCTACAAATCAGGGCTTGATTTGTTGTTTTGTTGATCATCTAGAATTAAGAAAGAGACAGAGAAAATGTTAATAATGCAGATTAAATTTGTGTGTTAAATATGCTTTTTTTTTTTGAAGAGCCAATGTTAAACATTTCCCAGCACACCCCCTGCTAAGGAACGTTAACAGAAAATACCCAAGATTCGAGGGAGAGACAGCACTTCTCTGTGAGCAGAGAAAGCTGATTAGGAGCCAGGAAGTACTGGGTTCAAGTTCCCCTTCTGACATACACAGGCTACGTGACTTTGGGAAAGTTACTTCATCTCTCAGTACTGTAGGCAACTCTTCAAGATTATGAGATGCAGAGAAGGTGCAAACCTGCATTGGTTAAGGAGAATTCTCTTTCGGAAATTCCCACATTGATGAAATCACAGGTCCAGTTCCTATACTCTTGATAATTTAAATTTGTAGCTTTAGGGCAAGAGAAAATTTTCCATTTCAGGAATGAAGAGATTCAAGAGAATTAAGAAACAGTAATACAAATCTATCCACTGCTAGTAACAAAAATAAGAATAGAATATTAGATGTGTATAATGCTTAGCTATAATAAAAAATTGAACAGTGCTCAGAGGTTCTGCTTATGGAAAATATCATGATATAAAATATTTTATGTTTTCCAAAGATTATCTAATAAGTAAAATTATGTTTTCTACATAGTTGCATTTAGTCCAAAAAATATTCTCTAAGACAATTTCTTTCCTCTTAACTTTACTTAGACATACTAAATACCAAAGTTATTTTGACAATCATTAAGTATTTCCTAAAGGATTAGAAATCAAATTGTGAGAAACTTTTATCACCAATGACCAAATAATCAAAGGTTAGAAAGTAAAATCTTAAGACAATGTACAAATTTGTAGGTACTTCTGGCATTGGACCTAACATAAATCTGTAATTATCCATACATTCTAGAATTCTAACACCTTATTATCTTTCTGGAAGTAACAAAAGTTTATATTCACTTATCTAAATAAAATTAGTCTGTGATTCTGCTACTAGATTTGTCAAGAGTGTGAATCAGCCCCAAAAGTTTCAAAATCTGTAATTATTCTGAATGAAGAGCTATGGATGCCTCCGTTTTTCAGTAACCAAAAATCATAGTCCAATGCCTAATATCTTTATCTCCGGAGAAAAGGTTAGTCATTTACCTAGTATACCCTCCCTCAAACTGTCACATCATCAAAAAAAAAAATAAGCTGTGTTCTTTTAAGCAAGAGTACATATTAAAAATTTCAAGTTCCTTCATGGACTCTCAAATATAATTAAAAGCATCAAAATATTCATCTAGGAGCCATGATGTGATAGGAAGAGTACTGGATTTGGAGTCAGAGAACCTGTTTAAATCTTGATTCTGCCTCTTACTACTTATGTGAACTTGAACAATAGTCTTCACATTTATAGAATGCAATGCTTCCAGAACAGTCTTTATCACATAACTAGATAGAGAATAGACACCATAGCCCATCAGCTCTTAACTTAGGTGTCTGTGGATAGATTTCAGAAGTTGTATGGACTTGGACAAGGAAAAAATAATTATATTTTTACTTTCACTAACCTCTAACTGAAATTTAGCAGTTCATATAATTATTTTTTGAAATTATTCTAAGAAAGGATCCGTAGGCTTCAGAAGCCTGCCAAAATGGTCCACAACGAAATGGATTAAGAACCCCTCTCCTAGACCTAGAGAAAGGATGCCTTAAGACGAGCTGTACTTAAGAATAATTTTGAAGGCTTCCTTTCTACTCCTCACATCAATTCATTGCGCTGTAGTCCATTACTCTTCCTTGACTCACTGTAAGAACTGATCATAGAATTGTAACTTTAGAGTTCTAAAGGATGTCAAAGACTATTTAATTCAATCTCCTCCCATTTTATATATGAGTAAAGTGAGGGCTGTACTATACCTCTCCATTACAACCAAAGTAGAAAAGGATGAAGATACCATTAATTAACTGCAGCCAGCACTAGACATCAGATCTCTCGACATCAGGCTTTCATTGAGGAGTAGCATCTTGGTTGCATGGAGGAGAATCATCTATTTATCCTCTCTCATATCTTGGACTAAGGTCAAACAAATAAATAATGCCAAAAATAATACAAAACACCAGGTATTTACAGATCCAGAGGCTTGCTTGATTACCCTGCTTCCCTAAGTGTAGAAAAATGACTGGTATTTGTTCTCCATCTGTACTGAAGCTTTTAGAATGGAAATTAAAGTCAGTCAATCCTTATTGTCCTTGCCCTACAACTAGCAAATTTCTACCTCTTTCTTCTCCTCAACTAATACCTATCATTCAGAATCAATGGCTACATGGGTGAAAACCTATCTATTTCTATCAATCAACAGGCATTTATTATGTCTACTGTGTATCAGGTACTGTTCTAGGTACTGGGCATGCTAAGATGAAAGTGAATCTTCCCACCATGGAGAAACTTACAATCTAGTAGCTCCCCCATAGCTCATCCTCATCCACCTCAGCCCCAAACCCCCAAGTGCATATTGCCTTCCCTTTCTATTATACCCATTGGATCTCTATCATACTGTCAACCAAGGTCACTTTGACATTTCTTCTGTCTTCCTAATCTCACAGAAACTTGGATCCATCAAAAGAGATGTGCCTCTAGCCATCCTTTCTAGTCCTGGATGTAGCTTCAATTGTCTACAAACATATTGGGCTAACAGGAGGGGTAGGAATATTCCTGATCTCTCATTGCAACTTCCACACCCTCCCTCTGCTGCCTTCGCTCTTTTGAGATCCATCCATCTATCCAAAGGGCCATCCACATCTCCAGTCATCCTGATCTATATCTTGCCACTGGACCCAGATAACTCCAGAGGAGAAAGTGAAGCTGGTGACCTTGCATAGGCCTCCCTCACTTAAATCCAAGTCACTTGCAACTCATGGCAAGAATGAAAGAATAACAACAAAATCTGTCCATAAGACCTTACCTAGAACCTTCTCCATCCCAACCTCTTCCCTCATACTTACGGAGAACTTGAATATATATAGTGATGACCCTCAAACACCCTGGGTTCTCATTTTATCTCTCTTCTAAACTCCCATCACCTATACTTTCATTCCAATTCAGCCCCATAACAGGATGGTCACCTTTGATTTCATCATCACCCATAAGTCTTCTACCTTTATGACCAGAACATCTAATGAAAAATAATCTACTTTTCTTTTTCTCTTTATCCTGTTCTTTCTGAACCTATTTAACTTCCTTACCATAACCTTCCATTTCTCCGCCACTACCTGCTCTTCCAGTCTATTCACTAGTTTTAGTCTCACTTTCCTCCCCTTGTAGTAACCTGTATCCTATAGTTAAGCACTTCAATTATACATCCTCCTTTAACTTTAAATTCCAAGCCTGTTTATGCTATCACTGCCTCTATTTGACCAAAATCTACCCCTTGGTTAATCCTACCATAAGCCTTGTCTGTTCCTACTACTGCCTACTGTACTCCACTACAGGAAGTCATACAACTATGCCAACTGGTTCCACTTACAGATTCATGTTATTTATTCTCAACTGAGCCCTCCCTAATGTATGACAGTTCTGTTATGCTTCCCTGATTGGTTCCTTTTCAGATTCCCAAAAGCAACTCTTCCAAACATTTTCTATCTTCCAACAGTCTCTTCCACCACCGCCCCCCTCCCTCTCAGCAGAGGACTCAGCAAAGATATACTTTACTGAGAAAATAGAAGCTACTCCTTGTGAACTCCTTTTTGTACCCTATATTAACCCCCTCAATTCCTTCTTCTTTGTGCTAATCCACATAAAGAGGGAGCTCTCTTTCTTGTCAAGGCAAACCCTTAAACTTAACCACTCTCAGCACTTCTAGGATATTGTTTCTTCAACCACAGCTTCCTATACCCCATCTGCAAACTCCTTCATAGATGTTTTCAAGTACTTGAAGGACTTTCATATGGAAGAAAAATTAGACTTGTGTTTGGACGTAGAGAACCAAACCAGAAATAATGGGTAGAAGTTGCAAAGAGGCAAATTTAGACTTAATGACAAGATTAAAAAAAAAAAGACTTGACAATTTGTGCTACCCAGATCCTTTAAAATTAATCTCTCTGGCAAATGTGCAAAACAGTCCTTTCCTAAGAAACTGTAGTGTATCCCTGCCTACCTCCAGAGTACACTTAACCAGCAAACATATAGACTGCAAGCCTGTGGTCCAGCCCATGCTGGAAGGTTATGTATCAAAGAAGTTTTGAATAACCCCTCACTGACAAGGTCTTACTGTAATTTAGGGATTAAAAAAATGGAATAGAACATTGATAAAAATATAAAATTTTTTATGTATGTCAAATCACAGCCTCCACCTCATAGTAGATTCTACTCTCACAGGTCACTTCTAAATGCATTCATAAATTCAAAGACTTAGCACAAATAGTTTATTACACACAAAGTAAAATAAAAAAGGAAACTAGATCAAACTCTATTGCTTGGAAACATTCATTTCCACAATAACCCTTATCTCATTCTACTCCTAAATCTTTGGGTATAGAAAAGGAGAATCATTATATACATGCCCATGGCTTGGGGGAATAAATGGGTGGAAGGAGTGTGCACTCTTCATCTCAAACATGTGAACTAAAAAATAATATGGGAAAACAGGGAAGATAGTGTGCAGTGGCCACTCTCCTTCTTAGACTCATGAAATAAAAGAAAATCAGCTTTCCCAGGTTACCAGTTAGAAGGAATTCACAAGATCCAGCACTGTCTGCAACTCTGGATCTTTTGGACTCATCATATTCCCCAAGGTAACTATCTCTTTTCTAGGCTCAAAGACTTTCCTCATGGTGCCACAGGTCATGGTGTCTGCTCCTCCCCCAGTCATGTTAACCATTCTCCTATTTTTCCTCTCTAAGAAACTCAAGTTACAAGATCAAAGAAAGGAAAGGAAGAAGCCAAATAGGTCACTGCAACATACAGATGATTTCCCTTTATCCTATCACATTACTTCTATAGCACACTCAGGGCAGGACAGTTTCTTCTGTCCTAGAGAAACTCAGGGTGGTCTCATTTCCAGCAACTATAAAATTCTGTTCCATCTGCCTTCCATATAAAATATGTCCTGGGCCTTAGGAAAGGGATGTGCAAACCTTAAAGCACCATATGAATGCTAGTTTTTCTTGTTTTTGCTGTTATTATTATATCCACCAAGATGAAAAAAAGTAAAACAGAGGGACTGAATATGCATACATAAGGGAAATTATTCTGTTAATAGTATAAAGGATGGACTGGAAGAAGCAAGAAGATGTGGTTTAAAAAAAAAGGCTACTACAATAGGCCAGGCTGATCCCAGTTGACCTTGAAAAGTTAATGCCATTTTTAATGGCAATTTTAATCAAAGAATATCTTAGATACTAGAAACCATTGACTCAGTGAGTAAATGTTTCAATTACATTGGTAATATTAACATATCAGACATATTAAATTGCAAATGTGATTAATCTGAATAATTTTATTATAATAATTTTCAAGTCTGGGCCCAACTCATTGTCCAGCTAATGTGTTTAAGGTTTATACAGATGTATTTATATATATATATATGTATATGTATATATATATATATATATATATATATATATATATATATATATATATATATATATATATATATATATATACAGATGGACTAGCTCAGTGGACTACCCATCTGCATCACGTAAGCCATGCGATATGTACTTATCATCCACTTGATGTTCCCTTATAGATTACTAATCTCTCTTTGAGATGGCCAGTGTGTCTCTTTTGTGTTAAATGTCAAATATAAAAGAGTGTTCAATAAATATGTGTTGCTGATAATAAAATGGATTCCTTGAGTCTTTTATAACCTGACTCTACACTTCTTTTCTAGCCTCATTATTCATTTCCCCCATCCATGTAATCAATGATCCAGCAAAGCAGGCCTTCTTGGTGCTGCTGTTTCTCAAACACATCTCCCATTTCTGTGCCTTTGTGCTGCCTCCCCCACCCCTTCCCCATATCTGGAGTATACTCCCTTCTTCTCCTTAGAACCCTTAGTTTCCTTCAAGGTTCACCTTGACTGTCTTCTAGATGCTAGTCCTTCCCTCCAAAATTCTCTTAGATTTATCTTGTATAGATACATACACATATATGTACATGTATACATGTGCATATATATATACACACACACACACACACACATATATATATGTACTTATGTTTGTTGTCTTACTTGACAGAATGCTAATTTCTCCAGGACAGGGACTATTTCATCTTTGTCATTGAATTCCAGCACAGTGTCTGGTACGTAACAGAGAATTAACAAATGCTTGTTGAATGATTGACTGATTCTTTTTTATTTTCTCATAAGTTCATTTTGTTTTATATTGCTTTTTTTCTAATCTAACTGCAAGTTTTACTGATAGCATTCAAATCATTCATACAATAAAGTATTCACAAAGACATGTACTCTGACTTTACCACTGCCCTGCCCAGTCTCAGTCTGGCACTGGGAAATATAGCTACATAAATAAGCCATGACCTAGGAAATCAGCTCTATCCAAACTATAGTGCAATTTGTAGTGGTCTGAAGGAGTTAGGGTCTGTGAGGTTTTATACTCTGGTAAACAAAAAGGAAGCTGGAGTTCTTTTTTTCAGTAAATAGTTCTACTATAAACAGACCTCTAGCAGCTCTTTTTGTGTTGCCAAAGAATTTGAAATTGAAGGTCTGCTTATCAAGTGGGGAAGAGTTGAACAAGTTGTGGCATATGATTGTGTTGGAGTACAGTTGTACTATAAGAAATGACAAAGGAGTGGTATCAGAAAAACATGGCAAGACCTATATGAACTGATGCAAAGTGAAGTGAGCAGAACCAGGAGATCACTGTACATAGTAACAGCAATATTGTATGATGATCAACTGTTAATAACTTAGCTACTATGACCAATGCAATGATCCAAGACAATTCCAAAGGGCTCATGATGAAAAAATGCTATTCACCTCCAGAGAGAGGACTTCTGAACTCCGAGTGTATATTAAAGTACAATTTTCTCACTTTTTTGCTTTTTTTGCAATATAACTAGTATGGAGATATCTTTTACTTGATTTCACATATCATATTGATTGCCTTCTCAGTAGGTGAATGATTGGTGAGAGGAAGGGAGAGATTTTGGAACTCAATATTTAAAAGGAAAAAAATGTTAAAAAAAAATAATTTAAAAATTTACTGAGCTATTATGGGATGAAAACTGTACTAGAAGATGAGGATGCCAATGAAAATAATGAAGTAAATAAGAAGCAGTAGTAAGAGCAAGGGACACAAGAGTAAGAAGTTAAGAGGCAAAAGAATAAGGTAAGAATAATTCCATTTCTTTTTACTTCGATCAAAGGTATGAAAGAAATATCCAAAGTGGATTTTAGACCATTCAGTTACAAAATTGTAAATGGCCTATCTACTGTTCTGTCATCCAAGGAATGAACTGTTTAACAAGCTTATTCCCAAGTATATTAATGCAAACAAATACAGTTCAAAATATGAATAAGCGTTACATCAAAATTATTTCTGTTTAGTTTTTTTCACATGTGAAGCAAAACTTGACAAAATGAAGAAAACTTTACCTTTGGCTCACATCACTTTTTTTTTTTAATTGACCAAAGTTGAATGTTTTAATAAGTAAATAACAGAAAAAAAAAAGTTTGTTGCAAGTTTAATCTTCTATCAAATAGGATATATGAATCAGTGCAGATAATAAATGAATCAGTCCGGAAGTATATCCAAAACTCTAATTGTTCCAGCTCATGAGATGTTTGTGTTGTTTGAAAACATTTAGTAAATTGATTGTTATTCTTTTAAACTGGGACTGTAATTTCATTAGTGTAGGGAGCTTCTGGCAAATCACTTCCTCTGTCAATGTAGCATTTATTTTTCTGCAATTAAAGAATTTCCTAGGGCTCTGATATGTTCAATGACTTGCTTTGGGTCACACAGGCAGTATGTGATAGGGGTAGGACTCAAACTCAGGCCTTCCTCCCTCCATGATCAGCTTTCTATCCACTGCACTGTGCTGCCTTACATACAGCCTCTGCCTGGTACATTTATTAAGCACCTGCTATGTCCAAGGCACCACACTAAGAGCTACAGATACAAAGATAAAAGTAAGCTGACCTTTGTTAAAGGGGTTTATATTCCCCTGATGCTGTGCAATGTATCCACAAATAAGCATTATAAAAGGAAAATTGAGGAGAGAAAGAGCTTTAACCCTGGATGTTCAAAGAAAGTCTTCACAGCAGATGTGATACCTAGATTGGCCCTTGAAGGAAGATAAGGATTCTGAGATGTGAAAATGGGAATAGGATTATAAACTCATAGATGCAGAGCCAGGGTGTACCTTAGAATCATCAGGGCAACCCCTTTATTTTCCAGATAATGAAACTGAGAACCAGAGAGGTTAAGCAAATTTTCCAAGGTAACACAGATTATAAGTGTCAGACCTGGAATTTGAACAGAAATCCTGTGTCCCTTTTTACTGTATCATGCTGTCTCTCTAGGACTATATTCCAGGCCAGGGAAAACATTTGTATAAATATATGGAGGTGGAAAACAGAGTATCAGGTTCTGGGAATGGATAGCAATCTAATATGGATGGAATGATGAGTTCCTGAAGGACAGTTATGAATGCTGTGGATAAGTTCACTTCCGAATACTTTCCAGGAATGTACATTTAGATGATGAGGTTGTCTCCTGTGTTCCCAGAGCTAGCTCAGCATTTGGGAGATTCCAAAAGAAAATGTGGGAGGGAAAATGTTTTAGGCTACCAAACTGAAGTTCTACAGACCTCATTGTTGTATTCCTGTGAAGCCTAGACAGTATACCAGCACCATGCCAGAAAATGGAGCCACTTCCACTCGAATTGTCTTAGGAAGATTAGCTGGCATGATAAGACACTGAGGTCCTTTCTTCAGCTGAACTGCCAAGTATTCAAACTCTACTGCAGAGAGTGCAACTCTGATGGGCTGGCTACGTAACCTGAATGCCAAACACAACCTTCCTCAATAGACTTTTATGGAGAACTCACACAAGGCAAGTGTTCCCACAGAAGAAAGATGAAGCAACATAAGAACACTCTCAAAGTCTCTCTGAAGAACTGAAGAACAGTTGTGAAACAATGGAGACACTACACAGGACTTCCCAGGATGACATGCCAGCACCAAAGAAGACACTGTACTCCATAAGAAAACAGAATCACCGTAGCACAAAAGAAATGGTAGCTATGCAAATCCAGAGACATCCCAATCACAAATATTCTACTGGACTACTTGTACCTGGCCTATGGCAGACCCTTCTTATGAGCTTCTGAACTCATATCAGACTGATCTGCCACAACCAAACAACTTGTATTATGACCCCAACATCATGATGTCTACGGTCCTATTCAAAAACAAAGGAAGAGCAAAAATAATATGTAGTATGGTTAGGAAAAATATGTGGGAACCAGATTTTAGAGGGTTTGCATGCCAGCACATGTTAACAGTCCTCCATTCATCTTTTATATTCCTTCTATCTTCTTTCATTCACAGAACCCTGTGATGACACTTCATTCCTGGCCATACTCATCCTCACTTATTTTATCCTAGAGGCAATGAGGTTTTTGAACAAGGGAATGACAGTCATATCTGTGCCTTAGGAATTTTATTTTGGCATCTTTCAGAGGATGAAAGTAAGAAAAAGAGAATGGAAGTAAGTATGCAAATTAGCAAGCTCTTACAATAATATCCACAAAGGGAGAGGAAGGACTGAACTAGAGTGCAGAGAATGGGATAAAATTGATAAAACTTGGCTTGATAACTTGACAAGACAACTGATGTCAATAGGGGATAAAGGAGAGGAGAGAATGGAGGATGACTTGGAGGTTACAAATATGAGTGACTGGAAAGAGAGTGGTACCCTCAACAGAGGTAGAAAAGTATGAATGAGGTACAAGTTTAAGGAATGAAGAAAATGAATGCTACTTTAGACATGCATTAAAGATGCCACAGGACATCTAGGAAGAGATGTACAGGAAGTAGTTAACAATCTGAGAATGGAGTTCAGGAGGGACATTAGGACTGGATATATAAAATGTATGATTTACCCATATGAAAATGATACATGAACCTATAGGAAGCAATGATATCTTCAAGAGAACATTATAGACAGAGATGTATGTTCGTCCTTTGTTGTCAAAGAAGACCACGTCATCAGAGAAATAATGACGTGACTTGTACTTGACTTTGTTTTGAGTGAGGGAGGGCTGTGCAATTTACCAGTCTCACTGCTCCTTCAGAGCCATTTGAATCCAGTGACCAGATATTCATCAGGATGACTGGAGATGACCCAGGATGAGGCAGTTGGGGTTAAGTGACTTGCCCAAGGTCACACAGCAAGTGAGTGTCAAGTGTCTGAGATGAGATTTGAACTCAGGTCCTCCTGACTCCTACACTGGTGCTCTATCCACTGCACCACCTAGCTGTCCCATAGACAGAGATAGGGCCTTGGGAAATAACCAGTGGTTGGGGTTCTGAAATGGATGAGGATTCAGGAAAGAAGGAAAAGTGCAGACAGGTTGGAAGAGAGCCAGTAGAAAACAATGTCATAAAAGCCAGGCAAGGAGAGTGTACAGTAGAAGAGCATGGTCAACAGTATCAAAAGCTGCAGAGGGATCAAGAAAGATGAGGATTGAAAAAGATTATTTAGTTTTAGGATCTGTGGTCACTACTCTTCTCAGAGTGTTTCTGATCATTTCCCAGACTCAAGAAACATAGAATATGCTGCACTTGAACTCAATAAACTGTCAACCTTCCTTGTTTTATTAAAGGAAAAAGTTGAGTTCACATAGGTTTTGGATGAAATATTCCAAAGTATAAAGGCTTATCTCAACTTCAGCCTCTGGTAGCTGTCTAAAAATTAGACAAGGAAAATTGTAGTCTTCCATTTTTACTCATTATTCATATTGATCTGCCAATAGTTTGTTGGCAGGGTGGAGGCAACCACCAGTACCACAAATGAGGAACAAAATAAAAATTGTAGAGATTTGTGAGGAGAGAGCTTCCTCAGATACATGAACCTTTGGAGCGCATGAGATCCCCAAGAGAGGAGGTATAGAGACAGAGCCCTGGAGAGCACCCAGGGAAGGAGGGAAAAAAGATGATTCAGGCAGAAAACTAAGAAGGTGCTGGGGAAATCTCTCTATACATGCTGTATTAGAAATCTCATCAACCCCCGCCAATTCATGTATCATCTCTATGCAGGTGAATCACAAGTTTATACATTCAGTCTTATATCACTCTCTTGAACTCCATTCACACATTATCAACTGCCTTTTGAATATCTCCTCCTGGAGGCATCTTTAACTCATGTCTAAATTGGAAGGCATTCCTCCCTCACCCTCCAGCTAAGATCTGCTTTATTTTATTTGTGTTGAGGCTATCACTAACTTTCAAGTCATCCATATTTTTGCTTCAAAATCACTGGTCATCTAGTCAAATTCATACCTGAAAGGAATTCCTACTATGACATAGCAAAGAAGGGGCTATTCGGCCTCTTTTATGAAGATTTCCAAATTGGGAGAACCAGCCACCTCTTTAAGGTGCTATTTGTGGACAGCTCTATTAGCTAAGAAGTTTCTTTCACAACAGACCTAAATTTGCCTCTTTCCAGCTTCTATCCATTGCTTATGATTTTGTTTTCTAGAGCAAAACAAAACAAAATAACATAACATCAAATCTAACCCCTACTCTACAAAACAGCTCTTCAAATATTTGAGGTTCTTGTGTCCCTTCCCACCCAAGTCTTCTCTTTTCAAAACTAAACAGCATCAGTTATTTCAACTCTTCTTCATATGACATGAAATCAAGGTCCTTTGCCATCATGGTTAAACTCTTCAGAACAATCTCCAGTTTTTCAACACCTTTCTTAAACTGTAGCACCCATAAGTGAATATAATACCCTAGACGAAGTCTGACAAGGACAGAGTACAGCAGGGCTGTCACTCTTGGAAGCTATGCCTTTCTTAAGGCAGCCCAAGATGACATTAACTTTTTTTGGCTACCACATTGATCACTCGTACGAAACCCCTGTCTGCTAAAATTTTCAGTTATCTTAGACAAATTGACAAATGCCTACTCCATCTTGTACTTGGGAAGTTAATTTTTCATCCCCAAGTGTAAGTTTTTACATTTGCCCCTAGTCAATTTCATCTCAATGCTCTAGCCTGTCAAGATTTTTGTGGATCCTGATTCTGTTATCCTATGTGTTAGGTATTCGATCTAGCTTTGTATGATCTACAAATTTGATAAGCTTGCCATTAATGCCTCTACCTATATATTATCTAAATCATTGATAAAAATGTTAATACTACAAGGCCAAATACAAATTTCTTTGCATCTGGTCATCCAATCAGTTCCAAAGCTATCTGATTGTATTATTTTCTACTCAACATCTCTCCATCTTCTATGTAAGAATAGCATGAGATACTTCATCAAAAGTTTTGCTTAAATCTAGGTGAACTGTATCTATAATATTGTCCTCATCTACTAGCTTAGTAGTCCTGTCAAAAACATCATTGAGGTTCAACTGAAAGAACTTGTTCTTGATAAAAACCATTTGGGTCCTTTGTAATCAACATTTCCCTCTTGACTGGTCACCAACCATTTCCTTTATCATCCTTACCAGAATTTTTCCAGGAATCAGAGTTAAATTTACTATCTTATAATTGGCAGACTCTGTTCTTTTCACTTTTTAAAAAAATTATGATATTTATCCTTCTCTAATTTTGTAGCAATACTACTGTTTTCCAATCTTTTAAATATTTAAAGTGACTCTGTCTTTGATTGATTACTTAGCCACTGCCATCTGCCAGTTTAAAGTTCCGATTCCTAACAATACTCCCAAGCTTCATTGCTTTTGTAATTAAATTTCTTTTCCAGTATACCTATGCCCAGAGGTGTGTCTAATTCTTTCAACCAATCCCAACATATTTCATCAACCAATTTCATCCAATGGCTTAAGACACTTCATGTCTTCTAAACTAATTAACTAGTTTATCCATACTTAGCTTATGTGTTTGCTTTGTTGATTGACTTAATGCCAGTGTTTAGGATTGATTAATATCTATTTTATCTTTGATTGATTCTGTAACTCAAAGAAATACCTTTTACCTGATAAAGGTATCAGGGTAAAGTGCATCTTGTTAATCATATTAATTGGGATTGGAGTAGTCTGATACCCCTCCCGAACCTGTATTTCTATAAATTCTCCATAAAGGATCCATGTTGTAGGTGTTCCGCCAGAGCTTTAGAGTTTTATGGTTAGTAGTACTGCACAAGGACTATCTATGGGATCTCCTCAGAAGTGTGTTGGTAAATGTTTAACATCTGGCTCTCAAAGGAGGAAAATGTATGCACAATATACTTGAACACAAATTAACACATTGAACACAAATTTAATCTGCATTTTTAACATTTTCTCCATCACTTTCTTGTCTAGACAAACAAAACAATAAATTAAGCCATGATCTGTAGTGTTTGCCAATTTCTGAGGTATAATTGCTCATGCTGAAAATTTAGGCTGTCACTCGCCTCTTTGAACGTACCACTCAATCTCTTCATTGCCACGTGACAAAATCTGTTCATTGTCTAGTCATTTATGTCCTTAATGATAGGTTTATATCACTTCAGGATCACAGAATTTCAGCACTATAAGGAAAATTCATGGACAGCTAGACTAGCCTAAACCTGAAAAAAGAATCCCATCTACAAAATACCTGAAAAGTATTAAGCTCTTCCTTTAATAATATAGTCTACAATGTTTCCAACAATATGAATCAAACCTTTGTCTTGGGTGAAAGCGAATGAGATATTTTCTCATGGACATTCACACTATGACATGCTACAGTCTATTTAAGTCCACAATTTGTCTTTTCGTTGCCCTTTGGATCACCTACAATCTTGATTCTTTTACTTTTTGTTTTAGTCACTGGTAGACAACCATGGAGCATCTCTGGGAGAATGCTGGTTTTAAAGAAATGAGGTTTTACAATAGCAAACAATTTAGGATTATCGAACACTTGGTAGTTTCTCAATGTAGTCTAGCCTGATTGCCCACTGACTTCTGGGTCTGGCCAGCTGTCTATGTGCAGCTCCTACTGAAGTAACTGCATTGATGGACATAATATATAAATTTAATCAGCTATACTAGCATTTACCAAAGATTAAGAATCAGTAATTATTCAATATGATATAACAATCAGTACTTTCTTAGTTCGGACCGGATACTGGGATGAAATGAAGCACTTGCCAGTCACTAAACATTTGATGAAGTTTACTTTTCCCTAATACAGCAAGAATATGTAACAAGGGTGCAGTGACACAGCTTCTCTGGATGTAGCTCCCCCTTCGTTTCCATCTGGACATAAGTCTGGTCAGTAAATAATCAGAGTATCACAACCCACATAGTCTTAGGCACCCACCAAGTCGGAGAGGCCCAAACTAGAAGCTCTGGGAACTTTTTATGCCTCTTGACTAAGAAGCAGCATCAGGAAAGCCAGGACCAAACACTTAGCAAAGGGAGGAGGATGAACTTCAGATAACCTGGAGTGGAAGAAAATTGCATCAAGAAAATGATGGTCCTGTCACAGGGGCAAATCAAATGGACTGCTTGAGATAGTATGATGACAGTGTTGGCAATGATACAATGGCATAAAGAACACCAGCCAACTCAGCCTTTGGACTGATAGAATCATTCTAGACAGGAGACTGTGGAAAACTCAGAAGGTCATGCAGTCCTACTACATGGCATCCCTGGGAGCTCTAGATCTCAGCAGAACTTCTGGAAAATCCCCAGGTAATACCTGTAGAGTCATTCATCTACTCTAAATATTCTACGATATTGATGATCTTGTAGAGTTGATATCCCTCAGGTTTGGAGTGCTTACTCTTAGACTAAGTCTAATATTATAAACCCATTGTACAAACAATCATCTATGTGGTAAGATATAAGAAATACAAGAAAAAAGAAAAGGCTCCTTGTCCAAAAATATATCCCCTCTGGCCTATTTTATTGCCTGATGTTCCATTATGAATTCATGAATGAATGGAAAAGCCTACTTAAGACCAAGCACTGAGCTAAAATCTGAGGATACAGATAAAAAAATCAGGACCCTCTCACTCTCAAGGATATCACATTCTAAGGAGAGGCTGCATGTATGGGAGGGTTGGCTACAAGACAATAGAAAAGTCTAGCGGTCCTTAGAGTGCAATGGCAAGGCAGATGGTTATATATCTTTTTCACATTGTTTTCATTGATAAAACCATATCTTTTTCTGACTTTGAACTGTTAAATAATCCCATTAGCTTTTGTTTCTGAGTGTTCTCAGTATGACTGCTAAAAGTCATGATATAATCTTTCACTGGGATTAAGCATTCTCAATTAAAATGAAAATATCTCTGGAAAGAACAAACCATAAGCTGACTTAATAGTCATTACCTTCTTATTGTCAATTATTTTGTTACTTCCTTTCTAGGTTGAGAGTAGTACTTCTGAACATAGGTCAGTTTTGGATTTCTCTTCATCTGATTTTTGTGCTTCTTTTACCATTCAGCCTGTTTTTTTTTTTTAAGGTGTTATTTTCTTCAGTAATTTTTGTGCCTCCTTTGCCAAACTGTTGATTCTCTTTTTATGATTTTCTTACATCACTCATATCTTTTCCTAATTTTTCCCTACCTCTCTATTTGATTTCTAAAATCATTTTTGAGCACTTCTGGGAATTATTTTGGAGCCTGAGACCAATTCACATTTTTCTTTGAGGTTTTAAATGTAGCAGTTTTGACTTAGTTATCTTTTGAGTTTGTGTTTTGATCTTCCCTGTCACCATAGTAACTTTCTTTCCATGGTCAGTATCTTTTTTGTTGTTGCTTGCTTATTTTTCTAGTCTATTTCTTGACTTGTAACTGTATGCTGAAGTGTTGCTCTGCTTCGCAAGTGATGGGAACACTGTCCCAAGCTTCAGGGTTTTGTTTTGTTTTTTTTTTTAATGTGGTTTTCAGAGCTTTTTCTGGGGACCTATAAGTTTTTAGTTCTTCCAAAGTGATTACACTTTGTATGGATCTGAGAGTGCTTACTATTTTCCTGGCCTGTGCTCTAGTCTGTGAACAACCACAAGCACAGTTTTCAGTCCTAGAACTATGACCAGGGTCCTCATTCCCCTGTGGTTGCAAGCTGTAATGTGTTAGCACTCCTCTATACCCTGGAACTGCCAACCAGGACTACAACCCAGATCCAAGTATGGGCAAAGAGTCTTGCCTCTTCCTCACCACCCCCCAGCCCACAATGCCAGCAAAGTGACTCCCATAATCTCCTTCTAATTGTTTTACCCTTTTACCATCTGTGGCCTGAGGGGTCCAGAAGCCACCACTGCCACTACTGACTCAGTTACCTCCAGCATCTGTTGCTTGATTGCTGGGGCATGGCCTGTGCTGGCACTGCCTGCATTGTACTGCACTCTACTCTTATCCCAGTGCAACAGACCTTTCCTATCATTCTTCTAAGTAATCTTGGGCTAGAAAATTATTTCACCCAGTCCTTTTGTGAATTCTGCCACTCCAGAATCTGTTTTGAGTCATTACTTAAAGTTATATGGAGGGAATTTGGGAAAGCTCAGACCCATGGGGTCCCTGCCTTTTCTCAGTCATCTTGGCTTTGCCCCCAAATCAACTCCATAAGTCAATTTGATAAAGAGATAGTTTTAAGGCAATGAGATGTGATTTGCTGAATTGATAGAAAATAACTAGAAATGAGGTAAAATCAATGAATCACTATTTCCAAAATACCTACTAGGTGTCACCGACTGTGCTAAGTTATAGAGATACAATGGCAAAAATTACACAGTCCTTGCCCTCAAGGAGTTTGTATTCTAACCAAAATATGTCAATTTCACAGTAACCAGGACAGCCTCTAGTGAAGAGTGTTATTTCTAAGCGGTGCTTGTGGCCTTCGTTCTTATTCCAAACCTTGGTTTTCTTCCTAAGGTGCTCAATGGTTTCTATCCTCTAGGGCTATAGTTCTCGTTGAAGAACAAGAAGATTTGTTTCTGAAGGACTTGAGGATGGTATACTTCAAAAAGAATACTTCTTCTTCCAACTTCATACCTTTATACTGACTACTCCTATACCTGGAATGCCCTCTTCCTCTTCATCTCTGACTCATTTATGACTCAGCTAAAATCCTGCCATTCTGCTAGAGAATTCTACTGGTCTCCCCAGCCCATTGTTACTGTCTTCCCTTTGAGATTGCTTCTCATCTTGTCTATACATCTTTTATGCACATAGGTGTTTTTGTTGTCTCCTTAATTAGAACCTGTGCTTCTTTGGGACAGGGATTGGGATTTGTTTGTTTTTTTTCCTTTCTTTTTATCCCCAGTGCACAGTAGAATGCCTAGCTCCTAGTAGGAGCTTAATAAATGCTTGTTGATTGACTCTTGACTGAGAGACCCAGCTAGAATGAGAGCACTAGATTGTATGGGAAGGAGGGAATGAATATTAAAGGTCTTCAAATGGAAGGTGAGAGGATGCCAAAGAAAATGTATCTGTTCCACAATGGTTCTTATGGAAAGCCTAAGATCATCCCAGGAATATTAGATCATTGTGAACCAAGTTACTGAAATTTGCTTTAGTGGACCTCTGTCCTCAACAATGTAGATTGTTGTCTCGACAATTCAGATTGCCATCCATGCCTTCCTATACTTTTCTACTCCTGTCAAAGTCCTCCTCTTAATATTCCGCAGGAGAGGAGGGCCTTCCTCTAAATCTCCTGACAACGTGTAGACAGTGGAAGCTACAAGCTGTTCATCAGTTATCCCTTGTTTCTATTACATAAAAGACCATCTCCTTCTCTCTGGTGTATTATCAGAGACCACATGACCACATGATTGTCAGAAGAAGCAATACAAGGACACTCTCAAAGTCTCTTTTAAGAACTTTGGAATTTATTATGTGACACTGGAGATACTAACACAGAACTGTCCAGCATGGCATGCCGAAATCAAAGAAGATACTGTGCTCTAAGAGCAAAGCAGAAATGAAGTAGCTCTAAAGAAATGTAAGATGCTCAGATATAGAGAATCCACCCCAAATGTTCACATGTACAATTTGTACCCAACCCGTGGTAGAGCATTCCAAGCTCACATTGGCCTGATCAGTCACAGTCAGACACACTGTAACTTGACTGTAGCATACTGATGTCATTTTAGTTCTCTTTGAAAATGAAGGACAATAACCAACCAAACAATATCTCTGATAATATCCTTTTCACTTCTCTTTCAATTCTTATAAGACAATATATTGCAACCCATTCACACCCACCATATGACTCTCCATTGCCCTTGGTGTGACCTGCACAGCTTTATGTCTTTGGAGGCTACGATATTCTGCAACTTGCAGCCAAAAATATGGGCTTTTGTTTCAGGGGAAATATTGGGCTCATTAAAAGAACTGTATGACTTCCTAAAGACAATACAGATTGCTTTCCTCCTTCTGTTAAATTCATGTGCCAGTTCACTGCTCATAAGCAGTGTGTAGCCAAGATATATCTACTGATGGACCACCACTATGGATAGTCCATCCAACAGCATATTATAGTCTTAGAAACAAATAGGTTTCGCCTACTCAATTTTTCCTATATAGGTAGCTTGGCCAAACTCTCTTGAGAGATCCTGGATCTCGTTTAGGAGAGTCAGCAGTATGCAATCAATACCAAACAAGAAAATCGGTAGAATCTTACAAGTTATAGAGAAGCCACGTTCTAGGTGTACTCTGCACTGGACATCCTCCATGATGCTGACAACCACCCTGGGCGATCAAGGGCTTTACTTGGAATTCAAATCTTCCATATATGTGTCTCCTCCATTCAAATGTGAGCTCCTAGAGAGCAGGGACTCTCTTAACTTTGCAGTTATATTCCCAGTGCCTAGCACAGTGCATTAAATAAATGGTTCATTCATTCATCCATACATATGTGTATATGTGTTTGTGTGTGTATATATATATAAATGTGTACATATACATATGTACATATATAATTAGTCGTGCTCTAAACAATCAAACAATATATTAATCATAAAAAACAAACAATATGTACAATAGGATTTTATGCCCTCTCTACACTTTTTTCAAATGTATAACTATAAAGACATAGACCATTGTAGAATATCAGTCATGAAAGCCTATTTATTTCCTTTTCACAACTTTATTAATCATGCCTTTAACACAAATGCTTATAAAGATTCTGTACGGAAGAGAAAGTAAGAATATGGGTCAAGAGTTAGACAAATTTTCTCAGTTGTCTTTTTGGGGAAAAAAATGAAGTGTTTTATTTCTTTCAAAATGTTTGGTATTCCCTCCTCAGAGAACATCCCTCAATATCCTCAAAATTTTCCACCTCCCACACAGATCTACCCTGGGTCTATGTTGGTTAGCCCACCTGCTCTTTCAATCTTTTTTTTTTTTTTACTTGTTTAGCACTACTTTTTCTTCATGAGTCATGTTGAACAGGAACATAAAGGCATCTTATCTCTACTTTCATGGCAAGTCCTCAAAGGTTCACCTTTTCAGAAGTTTTGGCACATAACTTAAAGTTCTTACAGTAGTAGCCCTAAAAGAATACATTTTTACCTCACTGAAACAATGGCATGCCCCCTAAATTTTATCAGGCAGTTTTCCATTCCTTCCTTCTGCCTTCCACAAACACCCAACAGATCTTCCAGGAAGCACTTGATGGATGTAGATAAACTATTCAGCCCACTTCTTTGCAATCACTATCACATTATTCAGAAAAAGATCTCTATGTTACTTGAGTGACAAGTCATGGCTTGCCCCATTTCTGGGAACAGGATGAGGACAATCAAACAGAACATTAAGAAGTTAACAAGCCCTTTGGTCTCTATTCAAAGGAGAGGGAAATCAGGCGTCCTCTCTAGTATGACAGAGAAAAATTAAAATGATTTATAAATTATAATTCATAAATTACAAATAAATAAATTATACATTCAAACACATGCTTGTAAGTGCTTTTTATCTGATCAGAGCACCATCTCCAGAGCATGACAGGGAAAGAGCTGCTCAATAAAATAAAGAGATGAAGTCAATGTTCTGGAACAGAAGGACTCATTTGGACTGGGAAAGGCTCTAGAACTTCTAGTACAATCAGAGCATTTTAATAAATTGCTCTGTGCCTTAGTCTGAGTACTTTACATATGGCTTTGTTCAGCTGTCTTTTACCAGAACTTGTAGTCTTAAATGATTTGTTTTATCCAAGTATATATCTCTTACATTGTAATTTGTATATTTAATATATTCTATAGTAATAAAGAAGAGAGGAGAAATTTCACTGCTGGAGATTCTATCTAATCCTTCCAAAGACTTCAGTTACTGATTATTTGAAGGGCCTACTAGGGATGTAGTTTTTTAAATCATATTCAATATTCATCTAAAAACAGCTTATAAATGAAATTTAATTTAACTTCTGAATTCTAGGATAGTTCTACAAAATTCTTCAGTGAAAAGAAGTATTTAAAAACTACATTCCTGGGATCCACTTAATATTTGGTGAAAGTTTCTTGCTCCAGATCAGTTTCTAAAACAATTCTAGTCAGCTAGAAATGCACTGAGGATCCCTGCTTAGAATCTCAAATAATTCCTTCCTATTCATTTATTACCTCTCTAGCGAGAGAACGTACAGTAACTAGAATTTTATACAATTAGTGCTCTGAGAGTGCTTTAAATGCAAACCTGTAAGAGGAAAGTAAAAACAAATCAAAGTTAATTGTGACTAGCTAGAACAAAATGCTTAAATCAATATGAGGACAGCTCATCTGCTCATCATTTACCCATTACCTGGGAGACGAACATCTCCTGCTGTGTATGATTTTTAATACAGAGTTACTACTGACTGCCTTCAATTCTGCAGATACCAGCTAAGTCCAGATCATCTCTGATTCCCTGTCTCATTAGGCTGTTTGTTTTTCATAACCTCTTCTTTTATTCATTCTTATTTATTTCTGGCTTTTGTATTTCTTTGAAAGACAAGTATGAGAGCATGGAAAACTGTTGTGAGAAAGAGAAAAAAGGAAGGAAGGGAGGAAGGGAGGAAGGAAGGAAGGAAGGAAGGAAGGAAGGAAGGAAGGAAGGAAGGAAGGAAGGAAGGAAGGAAGGAAGGGAGGAAGGAAGGGAGGAAGGAAGGAAGGAAGGAAGGAAGGAAGGAAGGAAGGAAGGAAGGAAGGAAGGAAGGAAGGAAGGAAGGAAGGAAAGAAGGAAAGCCTTTCTAAAGAATGCCCATACTAGTAACCAGGAATTTGTTATTTCCTCTCAACATGTTTTGACATTATTTGAGAATTTTAGAAAAAT
This sequence comes from Notamacropus eugenii, assembly GCF_028372415.1. Lineage (NCBI taxonomy): Eukaryota > Metazoa > Chordata > Mammalia > Diprotodontia > Macropodidae > Notamacropus > Notamacropus eugenii. The sequence goes on from NC_092876.1 coordinate 287,317,987, forward strand.
CAAAAACCTACATCAGAACATAAAAAACTCCAGTTCCAATGGGGAATTTGGATATATCTCATGTCACAAGATTTTTACAAGGAAATAGATAGATAGATAGATAGATAGATAGATAGATAGATAGATAGATAGATAGATATAATACACATATATATGTAGTGGATGTAAACATGCACATATATGTATACACATATACTCATATACACATAAGATATACACATATACATACACACATATATACTTACACATATTTATATGTGTGCACACCTTGTTATACACGTGTATAGATTTGTATAGATAAATGCATGCATGTGTGTATACATCAGCAAACATTAAATCTATACATACATATGCATGTGTATATTTCTATAAATTATGCTTTTAAAACGTAACAGAAGCTCTAGGTTAGAAACAAAGCTTCTTCTCTTCTCCCTATTCCTTATTTTGAATGCAATGCCTTAAGACATCTGTTAATGAAAGTGTATTTGTATGATCTTGTAGAAATGTAGCATACATGGTCATGAATGGGTAGAAACAACAGAATTTCCTCAGAGGTGGTTTCTCTGACTTTTGAAGGCCGTGCCTTTTAGCACTCATGAATGAAGACTTGTTTTAAGATAGAATGAAGAGAAAGGTGTTTCTAAAACTATTCAGACACTTTACAAACTCATTTCATTGTAGCCGTTCATTGCAAAACCAGATGTAAACTTCCATCAGCAGCTGAGGGTTGGTAGACATTTCTAAGAGAAAGAATTGTACTTTATTTACATATCCCAATCCAGAAGGGTCCCATGCATCCCTTAATAGTGCTAAACCGATTTTTAGATTAGTGTGTATATCCAAGCTTGACTTTGTGCTATATCTGGATTTTTCCATCTAATGATTTTCCAGAAGGAAAAGATATAGGTAACAAAAAAACCAAAAATGAATCTAGATTTTCAGACCTTTCCCTACATGAAAAAAGGAATGGATAAGTTAGAACACCATTTATTTAATTGTCAATTATCTTCTTTTAACTCTACTGCTCTCTTTTACTAGTACACACAGATTATCTACTAGAAAGTACAGAGGTGATCACATGTGCATAGCAAATTATGGATTGAGGCTGCAATTCTTTTTCATTCTAACTACTCCCAATAGGCTAAATGTGGGAATGTTAAAAATACAGCTCACATTTATGAAATAAAATATAAATAAAAATGGGAAAATCCGTGAGCAAACCAATCCAATAGAGAAAAAAGTGACATGGTGCAAAGGGTGACAAGAGGAAAATTGTGATAGTGGACAAAGGGAAAAAAGAATAAGAAAAATCTGATACAACAGATAGCCAACATTAGCCTATCAACCAACAGTTAGCCTGTGATCCACCTACCGCTTTCTCCAATACATGGTTGTGTTTTTTTAACAAGAAAGGACATTCACAACCAATAACAATGTTATAATGATAGTAAATGTAGGATTTAAGGTATATAAAAACCTTTAACCAACATTAAAAAGCCACCAAGGGGGAGTTACCTTGCACAAGGTTTTATTTAGTGATGGTTCCACTCTTTCACTCACTGACTGCAAATCAGCATTTTTAGTGGACAATAGACTCAGCAGTGGCCTTATGATTGCTTCTTTTCAAATGGTAATGGCTATCCTAACTCCTCTGCCAGGTTTTTCTTACCAGAGCACAAATTGCAGTTTACAAGGCTCTGAGGGGAAAAAAAAATCTTAGCTGAATATCTTTTTTTATTCGACAAACTGACATGTAAATTACCCTGTAAGTGCTCCACTCTAGGGCTCTGATCATCTCCTAATTGTCACAGTCAATTGTAGCCAACAGTCTCTTCAATCCCAAGCGCTTTGACAACAAGAGTGAGGATCAAAGCAGAATCAGCTCCCTTCAATATCCTTCTGTTTAGGATGCTACAAAAAGCCTGAAAAAGAAAGGTGTAAGGGCATTACTGTAGAGAAAACTGAGAGTCACAAGTATTATAATAGTCATTTTCTCCATCTCTAAGATTATGCCGTATAAACGTCCCTGTTTTTTAATCATATATTTAGCACAAATATATAATCCTCTCCGGCAATTAATAGGCTCTTAAGATTATACTAACATGATACCTTTTCAAAGAATAAGGTCTCCCTCTCTTAGCTTATTCCAGTACAGAGATATGATAGCAATCATTTTAGCAGCTTGATCATCTAAAACCATAATCTAATATGCTGAATTTTTCGAAAGTGGATTTAACCATTGAGATTACACTTGCTGGGCTTGGTGTTACAATTCTCCTCTACACAAATGAGTTAATAAAAAGTAAAGTTCACTATCAATTCCATTTTTTAATATCTAGAAATATCAAATCCAAAATTTCCCCTAAATAAATACATAATAAGAAAAGACATTTGTGAAACATGTGCTTTTACTTTCTAAAAGGCCAGGTTTAGGAACAGCTAGGTAAATCATACGTTTCCTGAAAAAAGAAAGTCATGAAATGAGCACACTATCTCTTGTCAAAAAATTATGACAGGATCTCTATGCAATGAAATATAAAGAATATTTTGTCCTTGTTCTAATTACTAGAAATCAATAGTTTCCAAATATTTTTTTTAAAGATATACTTCACTCCTTACCAAGTTACAAGTGAAAAATTTTCATCCTTTCAACCATATACTAGTAAAAGAAAAATGATGGATATCATCTTCCTTTCAAAGAATGCTTCAGGTATAATTCAGTAAAGAGGGAGAAAAATCCACAACCACGTCTAAATAACAAGACTACTCTCAAAATAACATGATAGTTGTCAGAGAACTGACAAATAGAAAGGCATTCCAAAGTGAAGATGTCACTCCATCTATACAGTTTGTCTTGTTGTACCCAAGTATATATTCATATATAACGTGTGAGACCACGCTTTGAATGACATCCTTCCTATGCCTAAAAGCCTAAAAGAGGAGCCAGGGAATTCCTACCACAGAGCACTCTGCAAAATGCCCCTAGTTCCATGCTCAGCAAGTTCACTTAGACCAGCCTATAAAAGTCCCCTACCTTCCTTTCAATTTCACCTTGAATTCTCAGGTTTGATTGAAGAGCTTCACAGAAGAGTCTGTAACAGACTGAACAATGATCCAGTTCACATTTAAAGGTACAAAGAGGTACTTGTGAGACATCTGAGTGCATTTATCTCACATATAAAGCCTGCCTCAAAATCAATAAGAGTATTTTTTTTTTGTTCTATGTATCACCCTGAAATACTTTTTTTCCAATTTTTGCAAAGGTTCATCATTTTGCTGATGTCAGTTCTCCTTTCATGTGCACAGATGATAATTCCTCCACATTTTCACCAACAGTTTAATGAATTGATGTGGCCAAAACAGTTCTGGTGATGAGCCTCTCCATACCAGGTAGAATGGTTCTCAAACTCTCCCAGGGTTTGTATTCTCCTGGTATAGCCTTCAAAAAAATATGATCGAACTCTATTTCACGAGAGGAGCTTTATTGGTGGAATACTGAAATATCAAACGACAATATTAGGAAAAAAGCTATGTATTACAAACACAATTCAATTTAATAATCATTCATTAAATGGCTATTAAGTTAGGTGTTGTGTAAGACATCAGGGAAATAAAGAAAAGACAAAAAAGTCCCTTTCCTGAAGAGGTTTATATCCTATTGGGGGAACTCAGTGTGTACACTGACAAGTAACTAAAAGTATGCAAAATAATGGCATTTACATAGCACTTTAAGATTTTCAAAGCACTCTATAAATATTATTTAATCTTTCCAACTGTAGAAATTAGGTGATCTTATTATCCCCATTTTACAGATGGGGAAATTAAAGCTAGCAAAGTCTGTTTGAGCTATAGTGTACCAAAGGTACCTTAGTCCTCCTCTTAGTCTTTCCTTATCTTTATTCCCCTAAGCCCCACAATTCTGAAAAAACCTAAGGAGACATTCTAGACAGCAGGTAAAGTTAGAGGAGAATTCAAATAAAGGAAGATCCAATGCAAATGATTATCTGTATGGCCAGGTCACTTTTAAGATGAGTGTTCATAAATCAGGAACTGTGTAATTTAAAATTGCACATATTTTTTCAGCATCCCTCCCTCCATAATGGAGGGAGGCATGCAGGAAATTAAGTGAAATCATCACTTTTTTTTTTTACTTCTTAAGAAAATGAGATGGAAGGCGCTGGGCAAAGGTTACCCTTTGTGGTACATAGATCCCCGTTCCTTTCAATTTGTTCCAAGTTTTGGGCTATGGTCCTTGTTAAATACCTTCAGCTAGGAAACTAAAGGTTCAGTATTGGCCACTGTCTACATTTGAAAAGCTACCTAATCCAGAAGCATACCCTCTCTTTGCATGCTGCCATTGCCCTGTCAGTCATGTCAGCAACAACCCTTTGTCACACCTTTCACTGTTTTAGGGAAGTTACTACTTATGAGGCATCTTTGGTCCTTTCACCTAGCCTCAGGTCATTATCCTACCCTAACCACACTGTTAAATTGAAATGTAAATTAGGCTATCACTTAGTAAGTATCTACAAAGTAGAGAACAGTAGAATGAGAGAGAAAAATTTAAATAAAGCCTAGTCTCTGCCCTCAGGAAGTTTATAATCTCATCAAGGGATTATAACAGGCACACAAATGACACTCAATACAAGTATTGTGGCACAGGATAAATCCATAATAGAGTTGAAAACTGTGCTAGATGAGTTATAGTCTTAGGGAAAAGGTCATCACTGATTTAGGAAGGTTGGACTCTGCAGCCCCCTGAGTGTCTGAACAGCTTTTTAAGAATCACACTGCTCACTTCCTGGTGTGAAGAAGGGGCTAGAAAAGGTGCCCTAAACATTGTCTGCTTACTCAACCCTGGCCTGATTACCTCTGCAGGTGGGGAATCCCACTATGTAGTCAAAACACAAAAAAACTGTACAAAATGTACAAAAACATCTGCAAAAATGATTCTACTCACCATCAGCACATGGAACATGCGCACACTAATAGACATCACAAAACCCAGTAGACCTGAAAGAAGAACTGCTCTTGTTGCAAGAGAGCTCAACAGGTATCGCATCCAAATACCAACCCTGAGTGAATGAAACAAGATTGGCAAATGAAGGCCAGTTTACTGAAGTTGGAGCTGAATACACATTTTTCAGGAGTGGCCACAGTGAAGGGGAGCTGAGTGAAGCTGGCATGAGTTTTGCAATCAAAGCTAATCTAGTCAGCAAGCTGGAATGCCTGCCAAAAGGAGTAAATGACAGATTCGTGACAATGGGATTGCCACTTGCAGGAAAATGCCATGCCACCATCCTCAGTGCCTATGCTCCCACCATTGGAAACCCTGATGAGGTCAAAGAAGAATTTTATGAAGACCTAGAGACCCTTATCATCAATGTGCCAAAAGAGGACAAACTTGTAATTCTAGGTGACTTTAATGCTAGAATAGTCTCAGACTACCAGACTTGGCAGGGAGTCCTAAGGAGGAATGGAGTTGGAAACAGCAACAGCAATGGTCATTTACTACTTAAGACTTGTTCATCACATGATCTTCTTAACACCAACATTGTCTTCCGTTTATCTAAATGCAATAAAACTTCATGGATGCACCCTTGCAGCAAACACTGGCATCTAATAGACTATGTGATTGTAAGGAGAAGAGACAGACAAGATGAAAGAGTGACAAAGGCGAAGTGTGGTGCAGAGTGCTGGACTGATCATAGACTTATCCTTTCCAAGCTAAATATTCGCATTCATCAAAAGAGCTGCCCCCAAGGCAAAATGACTACCAGAAGCATCAATGTCAACAAATTAGAGCTCTTCTCGTAATGTGAACAGTTTGTTGCTGACTTGGAGGGAAAGTTGAGCCAAGACACAGTTAGCAACAGTGGAGCAGAAAAAGAGTGGGCATCTTTCAGAGATTTGGTGTACAGCACTGTATTTGCTCATCTGGGTCAGAACACTCATAAACTCCAAGACTGTTTTGATGAAAACAATGGGGAAATTCAGAAGCCGCTAAACAAAAAATGAGAACTCCACAGGATTTACCAGCAGGATAGTATACCCACCTCTAAGAAGGCAGCATTTCATACTATCAAAAGCAAAGTACAAACAAAGTTTAGAGAAATTCAGGATTCCTGGCTCAGTTAGAAGGCAGATGAAATTCAGTTTTATGCTGATAGTAACAATCTAAAGTGTTTTTATGATTCCCTGAAACCTACTTGTGGACCAAAAACCTATGGTGCCTCACAACTACTCAGTGCTGATGGAGCCACATTGCTTAGTGATAAGGAGATGATCCTAGAGAGATAGGCTGAACACTTACATAGTGTTCTCAACAGACCATCATCAATCAATGCTGAGGGCATTGACCATTCACCTCAAGTTAAAATCAATCCCTCCTTAGTTGAACTTCCAACTGAAGAAGAGGTTTTGAGTGCCATTAGGCTCCTTTCATGTGGCAAAACACCTGGTGCTGATTCTATTCCAGCTGAGATTTACAAGGTAGGGGGACCATTGCTCATATAAAAGCTGAATGAAATATTCCAGGTTATATGACAAGAGGAAGTTATCCCTCAGTAGTTCAAGGATGCATCCATTATCCATCTCTATAAAGGTAAAGGAAATATGCCACAATCATAGGGGGGTCTCTCTCTTAGTCATTGTTGGCAAAATTCTTGCTAGAGTCCTCTTTAATAGGTTGACCCTTCACCTGGAAGATGATCATATACCTGAGAGTCAAGTGTGGCTTCAGAAAGGGATGAGGAACAATCGATATGGTGTTTGGCGCCCAACAACTCCAGGAGAAATGCCAGAAGCAGAACAGACGTCTATACATGATGTTTGTAGATCTGATCAAGACTTTTGACACTGTTAGTCATGAGGGCTTATGGAAAATTATGTCAAAATTTGGTTGCCCAGAGAAGTTCATCAGTATTGTACGTCAATTTCATGATGGCACGTTTGCCCAGGTTCTGGATAATGGACAAAGCTCTCGTGTCTTCCCAGACACCAATGGAGTGAAGCAGGCTGTGTGCTTGCTCCCATGCTTTTTAGCATAATGTTTTCAGACATGTTGTCAAATGCTTTCAATGAGGATGAACATGGCATCAAGGTCAACTACCGTACTGAGGGTAAATTCTTCAATTTGAAAAGGCTACAAGCCAAGACCAAAGTGCAGGGAGTGTTGGTGCATGATATTCTGTTTGTAGATGATTGTGCACTCAATGCAACCTCTGATGCGGAGATGCAACAAAGTATGGATCAATTCTCTGCTGCTTGCACTAATTTTGGCCTAATAATTAACACCAAGAAAACACAAGTGCTCCATCAGCCACCACCTGACCATCCACATGTGAAACCATCAATTACAACAAATGGAGAAGTTTAGCATGCTGTGGATAAGTTCACTTACCTTGGCAGTGTGCTTTCCAGGGATGTACACATTGACAATGAGGTTGATGCATGCATTGCCAGAGCTAGCTCAGTGTTTGGGAGGCTCTAAAGAAAAGTTAGGGAGAGAAGAGGTATTAGACTGAGCTATTATGAAACTGAAGGTCTACAGAGTCATTGTGTTGACCTCATTGTTGTATGCCTGTGAAACATGGACAGTCTATCAGCACCATGCCAGGAAACTGAATCGCTTCCATTTGAACTGCCTTAGGAAGATGCTGAGGATCACCTGGCAGGATAGGTACCAAACACAGAAGTCCTTACTCGAGATGAACTGCCAAGCATTCAAACTATGCTTCCAAGAGCGCAACTCTGATGGGTTGGCCATGTTCCAATGCAAAATATATGCTTGCCAAAAAGACTATTTTATGGAGAGCTCAGATGGGGCAGATGATCACATGGTGGTCAGAAGAAGCGATACAAGGACATTCTCAAGGTCTCTCTAAAGAACTTTGGATTTGACTGTGCAACATGGAAGACACTGGCACAGGACCACTCAGCATGGTATGCCCATATCAGAAAGGGTGCTGTGCTCTATGAGCAAAGCAGAATTGAGACAGCACAAAGGAAACACAGGATGAGCAAATGTGGAGTATCCACCTCAAAAATTCATACAGACTATCTGTACCCAACCTGTGATAGAGCATTCCAAGCTTGTACTGATCTGATCAGTCACAGTCAGACACAGTGAAACTTCACTTTATCATAGTGATGTCATTTTGGTCCTCTTTGAAAAGGATGGACAACAACCAACCAACCAACCAAGAGACTGTGTTAGAAGATACCTCAGATGTTGTCTAATCCAATACTTTCCTCTAACAATCAGGAATTCACTACCTATCAGAGTAACCCATTCCTCTCTGGGACAACTCTAATTTTTCCTTCCATTAGACTCTCCCTATTATTTTCATCCTCTGGTTCTCAGACTGTCTTCTTCAGCCATTAAGGAAAAAAAGTCCATTCAGTCTTTTATATGATAACTTCTAATATTTGAAGGCTGTTATCGTTTCCTTTCTTAATCTTCTCTTCACTCCAAATCCCTTCAAACTATCTGCATGTAACATATTTTCAAGGACCTTCCACCTTTCTCTTCTGTGGGTTTCTGTTCTGCTTTGTTTGTCAAGGCTACTTTTATAATATACACTTATTAGAGCAGAGTACAATATGACTCTCACCTCCTTTGTTCTTGACAAGATATTTCTACAAGTGTAGCTTATTGTGATATTAAATGTTTAGTTTACTAAATTGATTTTTTTTTACTGACAGGCTATTGCTTCATATTGAGGAGATAACTACTGAAACGCCAAGATCTTTTCACATGAGCTGTTTTCCAGTTACATCTTCCCCATCTTTTAACACCCTCCAAATGACTTTGAACGCATGTACAGTACTTTGCATTTGTTACTGTTATCTCCCATCTCTTCTCTCTGTGTGTTCTCTCTCTTAGTGACTTCCACAGCTCCCATGGAGAAGGAGAAGGAAATGGCAAATACTCTAGTTATCTTTGCCAAGAAAACCTCAAAATGGGGTCACAAAGAGTCAGACACAAACCAAACAATTCAACAACAACAACATAGTTCTCATGGTTTCAGTTCTTATCTCTGTGCAGATCATTCCTAGATCCATAGAGAGAGACTTAATCTCTTGACTGAGATTATCATGAATTTCCAGCTATCTACTGGACCTTTCAAATTACATGTCCCGTAAGCATCTCAAATGGAACACATCTAAAACAGAACTCATTATTATTCTCTCCAAACCCATCTCTCTACTAAAATTCTCTATTTGGGATGAGGATGCCACCATACATCTCGTATCCGAAGTTTGTTATTTCAGTGATATTTTCAATTTTTCATTCTCCCTCATATGTAATCAACTGCCAAATCTTGTCATTTTTATCCCCTCTACAGCATGTCTCCCATCTGACCCTTTCTCTCTACTTACACATTACTATCCTAATTCAGGCCCTCATCACCTTTTACTACTCCAATAGCCCTCAAAGGGTCTCCTTGAGGAGACCTCACTACAATCCATCTTCCACATGGTTGCCAAAAAGATTTTCTTAAAGTGCAGATCTGACCATCCTACTCCCCTAGTCAATAAACTTCAATAATTTCCCAGTCTTTGTGCAGTTTCTCACACACCAAACAATTCATCTCTCATCTCAATACCTTTGGGGTGGTTTCTTTCAACCTCTTAAAAATGCTTGATTTCTTTAAAACTCAGCTGCTAGTACCCTTTGCCTCCAAAGCTATCTTTTGTTTATTTTTATGCATTTTGTGTACACTTTTATACATACATATACCTTCCTCAATAGATCACAAGTTGCTTGAGGCCAGGGATAGTTTCATTTTTGTCTTTTTTATCCCAAGTTCCTGGAACATTTATTTTTTAAAGACTAGACCTGTTAATTGGTACAGGAAGACACCAACTGAGGAACTTCCTCTATAGTGAAGATCCAAACTTTCTGTGGAACTGATCATCTTAGAGAATTACCTGGAACTCTGGGGGCACTGAGAAGTTAAGTGACTTGCTCAGTCATATGGGCAGTATGTATCAGAGATAAGACTTAAATCTAAATCTTTCTGACTCTTCATTATGCCTCAGTGAATCTCCCAAAGAACATAGCAGGCACTTCATCAATACTGATTGATTGATTGCTTGACTGTTAGCTCCATCCCCTAGTTGAAATCTTTTTTAGACCTCAAGTACATCATTTAGTATATTAGATATCCCTCTCTCCCAATGCTGAATAGCCTGAAAAAGTGGTAAAAACTCTATGCATGTAAGTCACTAATAAATCCTTTAAACACATTGGGGCCAGAATTAGAGGCCTACAACAATCTACCAGAGACTTTCCCCAAGGTGTATACCAATCTGTCAGTCCATACTTTTTATACCAGTAAAACAACTAATTCCAAATTCACCCTACTCTATTTTCATCCATCCCCCATCTCTCCATCTTGTCCACAGAAATAGCACAAAATAGTTGGACAATTATCTTGCTATAAAGCCTATTGATCTATAGCATTGCCCTGATTTAATGGTATAATAACTGTCAAAAAGGAAAATGAGATTGTTATGTTGACTTGTTCTTAATCAGCCAAGATCTTAGTGATCACCTTTTTCCTTTCTGAGGTCTTTGAAGAGTGCATTTGAGTTGTTTTAAAGGATATGTAGAAATTGGGAGGGAGTAGTGGGGAGTCTATTTATAGAATATGGAACAACAAGGACAAAGCCAGGAAATGGTCTGTAGAGAAAAACACGATACAGGTTAGTTGAAACACAGCAGGTAGTCATGACCTAAGTCAATAAGGTGGTACAGTGGATAGAGGGTCAGGCCTGGAATCAGGAAGACTCATCTTCCTGAGTTCAAATCTGGCTTCAGACACTTACTAGCTGTGCGACCCTGGGCAAGTCACTCAACCCTGTTTGCCTTGGTTCCTCATTTGTAAAATGAACTGGAGGAATAAATGGCAAAGCACTCTAGTATCTTTGACAAGAAAATGCTCAATGGAGTTATGAAGAGTTGGACATAAATGAAGTGACTGAACAAAAATGACAACGAGCACTAGATTATAAGGATCTTGAGTACCAGGCTAAGGAATCTGAAATTGATTCAGTAGGCCACTGAATAGTTTTCAGTTGAGTGAACCTATGCATAAAGAAGATTATCAATAATTTGAAAGATAGATTGAAAGGGAAGAGAAAATGAAGAGTACAAGATCTCTTAGGAAACTATGGCAATGGTCCAAGTTGGGAATGGTGGGTAGGGAGTGATGAGGCATTGAATTAGAGCGACAATTGTGGGAATAGAGAAATACCAAAGGAGGATTAGAATTATTTTGAAGTCCAAATTGACAGGACATTATAACTCATTGGATATTACAAATGGAAGGGAAAAGAGTGAAAGATTTCACTGAGGGTTTAAACATGGCACAACATTGACTGAAATACAGAGCCTTCATACCATACATACAGGTAGGAGGGGAGGGGGAACCAAGGGGAACCAAGGGGAATCAAGCAGACTTACTGGGAAAGAGAATAAGATCAGTTTTTGAAATGTGGAGCTCAAGGTGCCAGGGAGACATATGGGTATAAATGTTCTTTCACCAAGTGGAGATATAGGTCTACAGTTTAGAAGACAGGTGAAGTATACGAACCAGTGAGACATATGGACCAGATATAAAAGTATGTACATACATATGTATATATATATATGTACATATATATACATATATATATATTTTATCTGTGTAAGTTTGCACAACTTGACTGAATTGGGGCTGAAAAAAATTAAAAGTCAGGTGACTTGCCCATGGTTTGAGACAAAATGAGGCAAAAGACAGTCTCTGCCCTCCTGAAACTGACATTCTTCTGATTAAAACCTCCCCTTATATATTATATTCTCCTTCCCTCCCATCTCTGAGGATGAGTGGATCTTTCTCCTTGACAAAGCCATCTCATCTCCACTACCTTTGATCATATCTCCTCCCATTTTTTCCAATACATTACCCCCACTTTCATCCCCACTCTTTTTCATCTTCAATCTCTATCTTATGATCCTTTCCCTACTACCAACAAGCCTGTATATGACTTCTTCAACCTTAAAAAATCTAACTTCTTCACTAGCTGTGTCTCCTCCCTTTCTCAGCTGAATTTGAAAAAAGCTGTCTATATCAGTGTATCTACTTCCTCTCTTTTCATTCTCTTCTAAATCCTCTTCAGTCTGGTTCCCTCCATCACTCAACTGAAGATGTTGTCTTGAAATTGCCAATGATCTCTCAGTCACTAGACCTAAAAGCCTTTTTCTCAGTCGTCATCCATCTTGACCTCTGTGCAGCATTTGCTCCTGTTGATTGCCTTCTCCTGCTGGATGCTGCTTCCTCTTTCAATTTTCATGACACTGCTCCTTTTTGTTGTTTTCTTACATGTGTAATGACTCCTTAGTCTCCTTTGCTGTATCTTCATCTATGCCATGCTACTAGCTATGAGTGTTTCCCAAAGCTCTATCCTGGGTCCTCTTCACTTTTCTCTTTTTTATTTTCTTTATCTTTTCTTTTTTGTTTCCTACTTTACAGAGAAAAGTAAGGTCGTTTGACTTTGGTTCCCTCTTCTTCTCAAAATTCCTTGACTTAATCTATCACTCCCTTTTCCTTTTCCTCAGTGTCTGACAGTGAAGTAGGTCTTCGAACCTATGGCAACCCCTCTACATTCACACTTGTTTTCATCCCCTCCCCCTCCTGTTGGTTTCAACAAAATTCTCTCTCTCTCTCTCTCTCTCTCTCTCTCTCTCTCTCTCTCTCTCTCTCTCTCTCAACCTCCCCTTATATTCTATTTCCTTACCTACTGCCTTCAAACATGCCTATACATCCTTTATCCTTAAAAATCTTCAGTACACACTGCTACCCCCTCAACTTATCACTTCATAGCTCCCCTCCCTTTCTCCCCTTTCTCAGCCAAATTCCTTGACAAAGCTCTCTCCATTCCAATGCCTCCATTTCTTCTCCTCTGACTCCTCTACCTTCCACTCTGATTTTTTTTTACCTCATCACTCAACTGAAACTGTTTTCTTCAAAGTTACCAATTATCTCCTAATTGTCAAATTTGCTAGTATTTTCTTAGTCCTTATCATTGTTGACCTGTCTGCTGCGCTTGATACTACTGACCACCTCCTCTTCCTAGAAACTATCTCCTCTCTGGATTTCCATGATGCTCTCCCTTAGTTCTCCTCCTACCTCTCTTATCACTTCTCAGTCTCCTTTGATGACTTATCATCCATATCATGCCTCTTAACTGTGGGAGGATTCCCCAAGGTTCTATCCTAGGTCCTCTTTCTTCTCTATACTCTCAGTAGTCTCATGCACTCCCATTTGACTATTATTTCAATTCATATGATTCATAGAAATATGCATATATACACATAGTTAAACAACATGTATCTGGAGTATACATATGTATATATCTCCAACCCCCCCCCCATCTTCCCCCTGAGCTTCAATTCTATTTCACCAACAATCTATAGGATGTCCAGGAGTTAACTATCTTCCTCACAAATGCCACCTTCTTCCAAACCTCCCAAGTACCACCATTATTCCAGTCTCCAAGGTTGGCAGCCTCAGAGTTGTCCTTAATTCCTCACTCTCATTCACCCCACATATCCAATCCGAATCTTACCATTTATATCCCCTTCTCTCCATCACATAACCACCATCCTTGTTCAGGCCTTCATTACCTGGGCTATCACAACAGCCATCCAGTTGGTCTCCTTGCCTCAGGCCTCTACCCAGTCCATCCTTCCCACAGCTGCTAAGGTGTTTTTTCTGTAGCGTTCTCACTTAGAGTGAGATACACCCATTCAATGAATAATAGACTTCTTTGAAGGAAGAACAAACACAACAACAACAGAGTATTTTTCCTAAGGCACAGGTCTGACCATTTCATCCAGATCAAAAAACCCCTATAGCTCTCTATTACCTCCACGATCACATAAAGTTCCCTTGGCACTTAAAGCTTTTCACAATCTAACCCTTTCCTTGATTTTCCCCTTACCCTTTGATCTTTTCCATGTATTTTATAATCCAGCTTCTCTAGCTCACAGCAAGTTAGTCAAACATGACACTTCATCTTCTGTCTCCATACCTTTACACAGGTCCATCCCCTTTGCCTGGAACGTTCTGCCCCTCCCATCTCTTAGAATCCCTGGCTTGCTTCTAGTCTCAGCTCAAACTTTACCTTATTCAGGGTAGCTTCCTGGTCCCCCTCTCCCCAGATCATAGAATCTTCCACCTCCTCCATATTCTGTACATACCTGGCTATTTATAAGTTGTCTCCTCCACTAGACCATAAATTCTTTGAGGACAGGGTCTCTGGTATCCCCAGAGACTTAGCAGTCATAGCAAATGCTCAGTAAATGTTGAATGATGGACTGATTGATTGCTTAGCCAGTAGTTGGAGGAGATCGACTTAGAAGGTTTAGACACGCAAATTCATTTTGCCACAAAAGGTGTGACTATAAAATAAGACTTCTGTGGGCCTTATGGGATCATTGTATAGCTCACCTAATGCCCATTTGCAGACACCACAAGTGAAGAGCAGTGCAGGACACTGAGATAAACGTATGTGCTTTTTTTTTCAATCCCTCTGTGTTTCACAGTTAGACACCTATCAGAACTAAGCACCTTTTTTCCAGAGCTTCCCTATCTTTCTGCCACAGAAAACATGTGCACATACAGGTTCAACATAGCAAAGCATGAGTTCCTAAAGTTACACACACGTGCAGACTAACAGGTTATTTTTTTAAGGGACCCTGGGAGGTCCAAAATCATCTACCTTATCCACAAATAAGGGTATCACTATCGTCAAACATTATTCACTCTTCTGGGCTACCATACTGAAATATCTCTCTTCTAAATTTGCCAATGTTATCTTTAGTAGAGAAAAACTGTAAATCATTATCAGTTACCAACACTTTTAACTTTAATTCACTTATCAATTCTCCAACAGAGAGCGGGTCCCTGAAGCAATGACAAAAGGCAGGTAAATTCTCATGGTGGGAATGGGAGAGAAAAAACAAGGACACCAGAGACATTGACATTTCGTCAGGCCCTTATCCAGAGAGAACTCTAATGGGGACTTAGCTCATATGTGTTTCAAGTTCTGCTTCTTATATATTGACTTAAAGTTTGTCTTCCTCATACCTCAAAAAATGAAACTGAATTCATCAACTCAAAAGACCTCAGTTTCCCATTATTCAAAAGTCAAAACTTGTGTTTTCAAGAAACAGAAATAACCACAATTTGGAGAGTCCTGGGAAACTATGAATCAGCATAAGGGCTCTAGTTACTTCTAAAGAAAGCAGTCATAATGAAGGAGGGAGGTAAGTAAGAGCAAAGACCATATACCGAAGCAACACAACGACGCCTCTAAACATCCAAAATCTCCTATGTCATTTTCCCCCACCACAATGCATCACAGACATGTAGGGGCCCCTTTCTCATTTCCATTTATCCTAATCCAAAGCAGCTACTCACCGAGCCCTCCCTTCAGCAGAGCTACAAAGGATACTCCTTTCACCTTTGCACCAGTCCCAAATCTCTGATCAAGACTGAGGAGAGAAGGCAGAAGCTGGTCAGAACAAGCAGAAAAATAATGAAGGAAGAAGTGCAGATGTCAGGTACAGACTCTGCCTAACTAGCAACCCAAGACTTCCAAACATTTAAGAAAACAAGAGATAACATAACCCTTTCCAATACTCTATTACCACAGCAAGCCCCCATTTGCCAGGTTGTCCTCTGAAGTAGGACTATTCATGAAGAAAGCATGGCAATGGGGGCCTGGAGACGGGTTCTAGCATTCACTAGTTATGTCACCTTTAACAATGCCTCAACCCCTTTATGCTTAACAGATTAAAATTAGATCTAGTGTATATAGCTCAATCTGTTAAAGGGATAAAATGAGGTAACATATTTAAAGAGCTTTGAAAAGTATAAAAGTAACCTAGAAATATAATTATTATCATCATTATGGTTACTGAAATCTATAAGTGTTAGCATAATGGAACCTAAAGGTATTATTATATAATTCTATGTCAATATTTGCTCTAGATTTTTTTAAAACATTTAGACACATATTCAGGGCCTAAAATAACGTAACTAAAATTAGCTATTTTATTCTCTCTAAATACCAAAGCATTATTTTACTTAATAACTGCATTTAATGATCTGTACCCAAGGACTCACTAAAGCACAAATATTATACTTCTAAAACCTGTTTAAACAATAATTAAATAACCTGAAATAATGGCACCAGTGTGACCTTAACTATTGGTGAACAATGTGATTATATAAGGAGTAGGACATATTTTAAAAGTTATTTCATAATATCAAACAAAGTTCAGAGCATGCCAAGAAATAACCAAATTCCTAGGAGAAGTGTTCATGTTTTTAAATGAAAATGAAGTGATCATGCCCCATCTCCACCCCAAGAATTCTATCATACCCAAAGAGTATGGTCAGTTGAAAAATAATGCATACTTCTTCTGACTATCCATGAAGTCAGGATGTCACCTTTCCTTAGACAGCTGCATAGGATGGGAATTTTACCCAAATTAGCCATGCTTTTGTACGAGCACTAGGATAAGACACTAGACCCAACACTTGGAACAAGCCCCATGGTCAAATAATTTATCACCAAGTCTCTGTCCTGCTCTATATTTAACTAGGCAGGATGACACACTTTGATTTTATTTTATTTTATTTTTAGAATTAAGGGGCTCACCACGTGGTCATTTGAAAGAAACTGGTCTTACCATCCACACCAAAAAAATAAAATAAAATGGATATTACTCAAAAACCCAACTTATAACAACTAATCAGTTAGTACATCAATATTTTGAACAGATGGACAATAGGCTAGCCCAGAACTGAATAGGAGGAGCTCAGGCTGGATCACATTTAGAAAACTGTTCAAGGCTTTCAATGATCCCAAGCCACTTAGTGCTGTAGAATCCCATCCTTGTAACATAATAATAATAGTGATAACACTAATAACTTGCATTTTAAGGTCTATAAAGTATTTTAAAATTTTTACCTTGCTTTCTCATGTTCAATATTATCCCCCAAATACTACATGATTACAAATTATATAACGCCATGAACTCAGATGAATCAAAATTGCAAGTATCTCAACAGGCAATGGAAAAACACATAGTGGGTACCAGGCTGTAGCATAACACCAGTGATGACCTGCTCATAAAAAATGATACATCATATCATATTTTCATATCAAAAAGATATATCATAAGAAACATGTACAACTGGGGGAAATGGCATACAAAGACTGTGCAGGTATAGAAGAAATAAGGTTTTGATAGCTCAAATGCTACATGGTACTGATGAAGTCTTAAAAAAAACAGAAGACCTCTATCAAATTAGGCAGATGATTTGTGGGGGATTAATGAAAAGACATAGATAAAACAAGACAAGAGGCAGCTAAGTAGTGCAATGATGAGGTCCTAGAAGTAGAGTCAGGAAGATCTAAACTCAAATCTGGCTTTGGATTACAAACTATGTAATTCTGGGTAAGTGAATTATCCTGTCTGCCTTAGTTTCTTCATTTGTAAAATGGGGCTAATAATAGCACTTACCTCACAGGATTGTTGTGAAGATCAAAGGAGAATATTTAAGCCTGACAAGCCTTAAAGTGCTATAACTAATGATAGCACAATGGGCTTTTACTCTTCCCTATTGTGGAAGCACCCATCTCCCTAAGATATTGATCCACCAAAGTTCAAAGATTCCAACCTCTGGACAACCCAAATGCATTACCTTTTGGTCCCTATTGAAACACATGTAAAGGAAAATCAAGACAGACTAGCCACGTGAATGATCTCATTTCCCTGTTTTCTCAACTATTTATTCACCTACTTTTCCTCTTTGCATGTTGGATATTCTTTCCTTCTCAAACTAGTTTTGGGGGACAGAGAAATGAACATACAGTTGGTGGCCATTATTAACGGAAGCAAGCAAATAGTCAGTGTTTTAAGGGCTTTTATTTTTAGACAAAATCTTTCTAAGAAATTAAATCAGTTATCAAAAATACTAAAGGAAATTATTTTGTAAATAAATAATTTTGAAGTTAAGTGAACTTCTCCTACCCCCCACTTGTCAATATAACATGCCATTTGTTAATACTGTCCTTTGAAATAATGACCAGCACTCCATCAGTTAACTTGAATCAATCTATCAATTCACAAGCATTTATTAAGCTCTGACTATGTACAGGGACTGGGCTTAGCTGCTGGAGACACAAAGACAAAAGTGAAACAGTCCCTGTCCTCAAGAAGCTTACATTGAGGAAAACAATGGGCACATACATAGGGCCGGTTTGGCTGGACCATAGGGAGCATGAATGTGAGGAATGTGCTGTAAAACTGGAAAGATACATTGGACCAGATATGAAAGGCTTTAAACCCCCAACAGAAATACTTATGTTTGATCCTAGGGATAATAGGGAGCCACTGGGGTTTACTGAGAGAGTATCCTGACCACACTATTTTCCACATTATTCTAGCACCAATGCTAGATAACAACATAGCTGCCTTTTATTAGAACAATTTCAGCTATATATACATATATATTTTTTTTTGGCATGAATGCTTATACTCCTAGAAGATTTTGAAGATTTTGTATGTATGTATGTAAAGAAGTGGTGTCATGTGGCAGAAAGCCTCTAACAATTAAAAACTATTTAATGCAGGCAGACTCAGGACAGGATGAGATGGGGATAGGAGCATTACAAGGAATTTGTCTAAACTGGAAGAGGGTTGGTAGATAACTTAATTTCAGACAAAGGGTTCACAATCTAAGAATTACAAGACTTAGGGATGGTTTATTCTCTGAGGTTCAGAATAATTAAGTTTATTGGTACCTTGCTCAAGGTACCATAGCTAATAAGTAGTTGAGCTAGAATATGAACCCAAGTCATGAACTCTAAACCCAGAGGTCATTCCACCACACTAACTTGAAGGTTCAGGTAGAAGGAACTCAGGATTAAGAAGGATACAATACAGAATAAGACACTCAGACAAAGGAATTAAGTGAAAATAAGATTACCAGGAGTCTGAGTAAAAGGTATAGAGGTACCTGCTTCAAGAATTGAATTTGAAACTGATCTAATCACTTTCTGAGACCAGAACTCCATTTCTATTTCTTTCCTAAATCCAAACTTGACCTCAGCTTTCCTAGCAAACTTCACAGAGGTCAGTGAGCAAGTACATACACATGGCTAAATTAGAAGAATGAGAAAATGAGTAAGTCGCTGACACTGTTAAGAAATCCCAGGTTGCTTCTCTTTAGTGGTTGTCTCATGGTGGATATTTGAGGGGATTATTAATATGAATTTATACATATGGACAACTGCTAACTTCATTAGTGATCAGAATATCACAATGCCAAAGGTTAGATTTATATCTATAAGTAATTGTTCTGAAACATTTCCCACCCAAAAATTAAGTCAGGTTTAGGTGGGCTGACTGAGGCATTGGAAGAATAATATAAACTACTTTAATACTTGAATATTTCAAGTTTCTATGATTGCATTATGTGGCCACTCTCATCCCTAGTGCACATTTTTACCCGGGTAGCCTTAGACAATGACATGGGTGTTTTTAGACTGGATCTCAAAGTACAATGACTACTCAAAAGTCATACCACTATCAATCAATTAATAAGCATTTATTAAGTATCAATTATGTTCCAGGCACTATGCTAAGTGCTAGGGATACAAGAAGAGGCAAAAGACAGTCCCTACTCTTAAAGAGCTCACAATCTAATGGGAGAGAATGCAAATAAATATATACAGAGCAAGCTATATACAGGATAAATAGACAACAGAGGGAAGACACCTGAATTAAGAGGAATTGGGGAAGGTGGGATTTTAGCTGGGACTTAATGGAAGCAAGGAACATCAGTAGTTAGAGCAGAAGACAAGAGTGAATTCCTGGGATGGGAGACAGGGAGGGAGAATGCCCAGAGCCCACTACCACCCAGGCTAGAAGCTTTGACCTGTTTATTTTTCTGACCTAGGCTAGTTCTTCCCTATTCCCAACAGCCATGCCTCACTCCTCTCCTGCAGCTCAGAACTCCCAAACTCAAGAGATCTACTAGCCTAAGCCTCTTTCTCTCCCCAAACAGGGATGAGAGGTCTGCACCACCACACCTGACTGAAAAATTCGACATCCTGTGCTCAACTTAGTGATAAACCTCTCTGATTCTGTTAGGCTACCTGTTTCTCAGATCAGGGTGTCCCCAGGCCCAAACTTTCTATTTTGATGAAACCTACTGGATTTTGCACTAACATGCCACAGCCTTTGAGTCATCCCTGTGTCACAGTGGGGCACCCAAATAGGACTTAAGTGAAGCAGGAAAAATATATAGTTAAAAAAATCAGAGGAAAAATCCTTCAGAAATAGACATTATTTAAAGCTCTTTAACTGCCTTTAGGTGTTCTTCTCTGTGAGAATTTCAAATCTCCCAGAATATTAACACTTGCAAAGAGATATAGCCACTGCCTCCCAGAATTAAAAAAGGGGGGAGGGAGGGCATTACACAATGTATATAGCATAGGATTCTCCAACATTTCCAAGGAAATTCTTAATGATTATTATGGGTGTCGGGCATGGTGTACAGAAAGGACTGCTAGGTATGGAATCAGAAAACCTGAATTCAAAGCCTAACTCAGTTACGCTTAACCTATGGGAGCTTGGATAAATCACTTAAACTCACTAGAACCCAATTTCATCAACTATAAAATGAGAGGGTTGGGCCAGATAACCACAAAAGTCCCTTCCAGCTACAAATCTATGATCTTGTGAAAACTGTAGGTTTCTTCTAGAGGACCCTTGACTCTTCAAACATATAACCTTAAAAACAGTTAAAGGATGATAACAGGCTCATTGACCTCAAGCTGAAAGGCAACTTATATACAATCTCGTCCAACTCTCTTATTATAGAACTAAGAAAACTGAGGCCCAGAGAAGCAATTTGTCCAAGGTCCCATAGGTTGTGAGTAGCAGAGTCAGAATTCAAACTCAGGTCCTGAGTTTCCAAGGTTGTCACTGTGCCACATCAAGGTGTTACATTTCACATGGCACTTGACACTCTTCCAAAGCACTACTTCCTACATTGCTATCTCGTTTCATTCCCACAGCAGTCTTCTAAGTGAAAAAAGAAAAGGAAACATCCATTAGTAACGCATCTCAGTGTTTTACTTAAGGAAGTGCTTCTGCATGTCTAATCTAAATCCATTTTGTTGAAATCTAATCCTATTTTTCCTTGTTCTGCCCATGGTGTGGATGAAAAGCAGCCAATCATTTTCCTCCATAAAATAGCCTTTCCTATACTTGAGGCTGCTCATAAGTCCTTTTCTCTAATTCAAAATAAACATATTTTTTTTCTGCAAAGAAAAAGATTACATTTGATATGTACAAGAAGCCAAGTTCATGTTCAATATAATTCCTTTGCTGGGTCACAACATTGTCACTGATACAAAGATATGAATATGAATTCTCAGTCACATTGAAATGATAGAGTAAAAGATATTCCCATGTGACTTACTAGTATTCTGGAGCATTAATCTATAGTCTAATTCTGACTTTGTAAGTCTAAAGAATTGCACTGTGGTGGGGGAAAAATTCGCATTTACTATACTGGCAGAAGGAAAGAATAACTAATAGGTCTCTAACTGCTCTGACTCATAACAGGGCACCCTGCCCCTATGAAATCAAGGCACACTGTCACAAGATCACATTATTGTCTCTTAAGAAGACTATAAAATCCGTACATCATTCATTCATTGACATGGAGCTTGTGCCAAAACTATTAAGAGGGCATATTAATATATCCCAAACACATAAGAATAGATACAAAACACACATACACACCATAAATTGGTATTCACTGTTAATTTGTCCTTTATAATTGATGGAGTCAAACAAGTAAAGGAATTTTTTTTTAAAGGCAATAAATACCCTATTATCACAAACTAAGGGATTTCAGTTACTCTGGGCTCACATGCAGCCAGTTTAGAAATATGCATAATTGCCTATGGTCAACATCGTATCACTGCCAGATCACACATTAAACAGATAACCACTATTATTATAAAGTGACTTCCTTGACCTCACATTTTGGTCTGGCTTGGGATTCCTGTGTTTTACCAGCTCGGCTGTTATGCGGTGCCAATCTTATGGCCGTGCATGTCAATTTCTACTAGTATAAATGGCCAGTGCAATGGAAGGGGTACTATAAAACATACTTATATGAATATAGGAATAGCATAAATCTGAGAAATATGATCATAGTTGTTCTTGCAATGCTTTTTTTCATCTGAAGTCTATGTTTTTTTTATTATAGCTAAGGTACAGTGTGTGTTACTTGGCAGCTGAATTTGACATGAAAATATAAAAGGTTTGGGCAACCACATATTTGGAAGTAGAAATCTTTCCTGAAAACATGGCTTGGGTTTTAAACATAGCTAAATTTCTGGAAACTTCAATTTGTTAAAGACAGCCAAGACTTCAATCATATTTAACATATTCCTGGGGTTTACATATAGTGTTTCAAAGTAATAAACAACATCTTGTTTGGAGTAGCATGAAGAAAATGAGGCAAGCACTTCTTTAGAGTAAAAAGCTTTACTTTTAAAAATAGTTTGGAGACTCATTCTTGTGTTGGTAAAATCACAGAATACTCTTCAGCAAACAAAACAGGATGAGCTCAACTCAAGTTGGTAAACATTTTTAGCTGGCTTGACTGGTAGTAAGATTTTTTTTTTTATACAACCATTTTTTTTTTTCCAGAGAACATCTCTCTTTTAGTAGATGCTTGGGCAGGGTGAGGGAATATATTTCTACATTGCTTAATATGTGCCCTGGAAACACATTTGTGCTTCAAATCCAAAATAAGTGATAATGATAGTAAGTTAGTACTTCTGAACAATTAAGACAAATATCTTAGAATGTAATGAGCTATGTGGCTGCTTTCATTCAACACCACTCTCTAGGTTTGATTGCATAGTAGAAAGTTGGTAATTTGCTATAGCTACCAAGCAACCCTTGCAAGTCCATGTGCTAAAATTTACACGAAAACATGGCATAGGTTTCTACTCCTAGTGTCTGAACAGTGTAATGGTTTTCAGTTTATCCAAATGTACTCTAAAGCAAGCATCTGTAAAGCATACATAAGGAATTTCTTTATTTTTTCATGAAAAACCATGTAGAAACCAGGACAGTTTTGAATGAATGTTTTTTTTTTTCATTTATTAAGTGTTTACTGTGTGCAAAACACTACATTAAGCACTGCGGATATGAGTAGAAAAGCAAGACAGCCTCTGATCTCAGAAAGCTCATATTCTAATGGAGGAGATAACAGACATATGAGAATCCTGTTGCAGTGAAAGCAGCGAAAGGAACAGCTGGAGTCAGAGGATTGGTCCTGAATTCTGTTCATGACATATATTACCTGAATGACTTTGGGAAAGTCATCTAACGTTTCTAGGTTTCAATTTCCTCATTTATAAAATGAAAGAGTTAAACTAAATGACCTCTAACATTCTATCTAGCACTAATTTCTATGGTCCTCACAATATTAATATTTTAAAAAAAAGTCATGGCCAAATTAATCACAAGTTATGATTATAATTACACCTTACTGTGAATTAATCTATCAAATTGATTTCTTCTAAGGACTCTGGTTATCTTGAGACTCCCAGTGACTGAGAGTAGAAGTCCTTAAAAGGATGTGAAAACGATACCACTCAAAACAAACTGCCTGTATCCATTTTTTTCCCCAGGGTCAACCTTAACTGAATTACAAAAAGAAGCTGATCTATGTCAAAAAATAGTATGTTCTTCTATGGTTTCCTCCATTGACAGTACTTTTTATGGTCTTTCCTCATCTGAGACCATCATGAGCTTCATAAGGTTACAACCATTTGGGTTTCATATTTCTTCCATTAGGACAATAACCATGTGGTAAACTCCTTTAAAACAGCATCCATTTCAGCGACTCCAAGCATTCATTCATTAATGAATAAGACTAAATATTCAATTATTGAGGTTTGATACTTCTCAGATATCCTTTCACAGGTGAAGTTCTAAGATAATTAAATAACATACTATATAGGCCAACTCAGACTTCTTTGTCCCTTACTTCTAACCATTTCTCTCAGTGCATTCTACTAATGTTGTTTTGCAGTCAGTACAACTCTTTGTGACCCCATTTTGGGGTTTTCCTGGCAAAGATACTAGAGTGGTTTGCCATTTCCTTCTCCAGCTCATGAGGTACTAAGGTGAAAAGGGTTAAGTGATTTGCCCAGGGTCACGTAGCTAGGAAGTGTCTGAGGTGATTTGAACTCATGAAGAGGAGTCTGTCTTCCTTATTCCAAACCTAGTGCTCTATACACAGTCACCTAGCTGCACCTACTAGTAGACAACTGTCAAAAGAAGAGGTGAGTAAATACTTTAAAGCCATGTACATGACTTTCTCATAGATCACAGGCAATGAATTTCCAGTCTTCTGCATGTCGTCTCCTCAAGAAAAAAAAAGTATTTTTTCTTATCTTATCGAAGAATGGATTCTTTTTAAGTGTTACATGGAGAAAAAAAAAACAATATGACTATAATTTGACCAATAAGTATATACATATATGTATGTATGTATAATGGAATACAAATAAAGGAGAGGGTACATTAATATTTCACTGATATAAAAAAGACATCTCATATAAAAGTTAAAGTTATTAAAGGTGGATGGGCAAGTCAATCTTTTGTGTTGTCATGACATTCCTACCCCTAATGGGAAAATATCAGGAAACATAAGAAAATCAAAATTTGATAATGAGGAAATTTAATTATTCAGATATTGATTAGGACAATAATGATTTAATATTAAGCCATGTTCCTAGGGACATTCCCTATTTTCCTACTCTTTTCATTTACTAAGCAGTCAACAGAAGCACTCAAAAGACAATTCTCCAGAATTAGCCACACAATGGTTCACTGTGGAAAGCATCTGGTTCAACAAAATATTCACTATAGTGACAAGTCAAGAAACTATTGAGGGTTTTTTTTTCATAAATGGCCAAATGGATGCTGAACTCTCAAAAGATATGACATTTAACACAGAAGAATGAGGAGGCATTTTTTAAAGCATCAGAGTTAATTTAATTGAAATTTATCACAGTTAAATCAGAAACACAAAAAGAACAAAACAAACAAATGTGATTAACTGGAGATGAAAATGCAATACGGACAAAAAGGGGAAGTTCTATGAAACCATGCAAAATAAATAAAAATAACTAAGTTAGGTTAATGGGAAAATGTCAGACAACAAGCTTGAAATCAACGAACATTTAAATACATTTTTCTGCATATGCTCACATTGACCTTTGCACATACATATCACAGAATGCATATGTGTCATAAATAGTAGGATTTTCTAACATTAAAAACACATTCATTTATTGAAGGGAACATTTCAAAGTGTGTCCCACTATTTAATGAACTCTGGATGACTGCCTATCTTACCTAACCTATTTTCTCAGCACAGTGCCTAGCGCATAGTAGATGCTTAAGAAATGTTTATTGATTGGTTTTTGTGTGCATATGTACACACCCAGATGCATACATATTTTAATGTAATAAGGTAAAGATATCTAATATCAAAATTTTACACCCCAGCATTCTTTTTTTAAAAAATAGGGTTCAAGAGTATATAAATAACAGCAAGTTTCTCTGAGTAGAGGTCTAATGACATAAAATTTGACACACAAAACACATTTTCAAAGAACTAGAAATTAATCTTTTCAGACACATGGTTGGGATAGTCCTCCTTATTGACAGAGTAGGCAGTTCCCTATACTTTGTGATTTAAGGATGTTTCAAAGCACTTCCTGACCCAAAAATATCTGTCTCCTTAACAAACCTGCTATGACACTACCTTCTTTTCTGACATAGTCTGAAGTTCTTGAAATTTCTCTAAAGAAAGGAAGAATTTGTTCAAATTTGATGAATAATGTGTCTTTGTCCCAAACCATCTTCCATTCTCCCAACAGAATAGATTCATCTATCATATTCATTATCATCTTACATATTTTAGCAGGCATAGAGAGCTAAAAAGGTAAACTTCAAGAACTAAAAAGATAAACTTCAAGAGAAAAGAAAACTTAGCTATATCATATCCTTAGTAGTGGGGGGAATGGGGCAGTATGGGCACCAGCAATAATCATTCATCTTTCTATTATGTTTTTAAAGTTTCCCGATCAGCTTCCCTTTAAAGTAAGCTATATAACATAACATTATCCCCATTTTACAGATGAGGGAACTGAAGCTCTAGAGGTTAAGTGACTTGCCCAGAGTCAGACAGGTAATGTGTAGCAGAATCAGAATTCAAGCCCAGTTCTTACACCTTGTCCACAAGCCAAGTCAGGCAAGCTCTGATGGTAGGCAAAGGCTGAAAACAGTTAGCAACTGAAAGCCAGAAGATAAGTTTCACCTACTTTACAATTCTTCTAGCCAAGCCTAACACATGTGAATGTAACTTTGTTAATTTCATCCTAATCTTCATTTATTTAGATCACAAAAACATTGCACATTTTGACACTTTTGGGGGTCTCCTCTCAAAGAGCTGTAGAATAGCAAGTTAGGTTTGAATGAAATGCATTTATAGAGTTGTGTAGGAGAAGCATGCATCGTGTCTGCCTAGATTATGCCCCAGGCTTGCCAAAATTGCTTGATTCTCACTTGTAGGAGTACTAAACTCACCCACAGACTTTAGTGTAAGAAGGAAAATATTTGCATGAAGTCTATGCACAGACGATCTGTGAGGTTACCTCATGCATGGATTCAAAAGGACAAATAAAATTGATCAACTCAGACTTACTCCAAATTGTGTGTATGGGATAGGGAGAGAGATCTGTTGGTCAAATACATGTAATCCTTCATATTTGAGGTCTCCTGCCTCATGGGTTAAACCCAAACAATACTTCTCTGAGAGTTTTTTGTATAAATAACAAATACCAATAATCTAATATCTATAAATAATCCTACAACAAACAACTGAATATATATGTGAGGGAGGACAACTTGCAAGAGAAGAAAATTTATGAAGTATATGTAGATATATAGTTATAGATATACACACATACATACACAGACACATATACGTACGTATATATATAATATATATATATTTATATTCTAAGAGCAACAATTTTTATAAAGATAGTGGCCCTGAATTTTAACTCATGTAAGGAGAAAAATGTTTCAAATGTGTTTTAAGATATACAATTTCAGATCAGGTTTTTAGAATTAGAAATATGTCAACTCTGTCAACTTTATTGTTATCAAAAACCAAATACAAATATGATTGTAAAGTAATCAGGTGGCATTCATAGAATGATAAAATTTTAGAGCTACAAAGGAATAGAAACCATCTAAGCAAAATCCTCTAGTTTATAGGTAAGGGACTTGCCCCAAATCACACAGCTTGTAATTGCCAAAACTGAGACAAGAAACCAGATTTCCTAAGAATTCTATAGATGAGTTTTCTCAATTATAAAATGAACTGGATGATCTAGGGCTCTTTCAACCTAAAGAGTCAAAGATTTTGCATTGGTTGGTAGCTTTGTAACCTACTCATTTTGATTTTGATTTAAAAAAAAGATAAGCCTTCCAGATTTGACATATTTCTAGCCCTTAGAAACCTGACCTGACAGTAAAGACCTTAGGAAACATTTATAGAAATAACATTGTGAAGAATATTTGGAATTTAGGAAGGTGACACATTTTGAAGCACAGTACAATTATAGACATGAATGAAAGCATGTGAGGGAGGTATTGTTTGTTGGTTTTTGTTTTTTTGTTGTTTTTTTAATTTTCAAGATGTTGCTGCCAACTGAGACATATGCCAAATGGTAATGTATGCCTCTATTTTTCAAAAAGTATATACTGACAAAGGTAAGAAGAATACTGATGAAAGTATAAAGTCATGAAGTAAAGAATAGAGAATGCAAAGTACCAGGAAAAAGTTTGAGTGTCATGTAATGATATAGTTTATTCCTGTGTATGATAATCTTAGATGTTTCCTAACAGCCAAAAAAACTAAGTACAGTCTTGGGGTGGGGTGGGGGGAGAGAAATATCTTGAATGCACAAACTATTCTGTTGTATTTTTAAAGACATTTTAGAAGCATTTTCTAGGTGATCAAGAATGTGTCTCATTCATCTATAACCAGAATCGGACCAGGAGCTCAGAACTCACTAAAGTAAACATTATATGACAAAAGAAAGTGGTAGCAGCAGAGGAAAACTTGTTCCATAAGAGAATTCTAGATGGATGCCCTACATATCTCACATATTCCAGTTATAATGCTTATTAAAATGTTTTTTCAGAGAATACAATGTCCTGTTTTGGCCACTTACTGAGTGTTTTTTTTTTCCCTTTAAACTACAGATTCAGCCTGAGCAGCTAGGTGGCACAGTGGATAGAGTGCCAGACCTGGACTTACATCTTTCTGAGTTGAAATCTGGTCTCAGACTCTTGCAGCTGTGTGACCCTGGACAAGTCACTTAACTCTGTTTGCTTCAGTTTCCTCATCTATAAAATGAGCTGGATAAGGAAATGATAAGCCACTCTAGCAACTTTGCCAAGAAAACCACAAATGGGGTCACAAAGAGTCAGACACAATTGAAAATAGACTGCTGAATCTACAGTTACAAATAAGTCACTTACTCAGTGACACACAAACTAAAGATGTGAGGTAACCTGGTGGGGGAAAAAAAGTAACCTTGGAAAAATGAATTTCTTCTTGACCTACATATGTATATATGACAGAAGTGTCAGTATCACAAAAGAACACTCAAATAAATTATAAAATATTCAAATATTTTAAATCTTTCAGTAACTTATTGGATTTCCCTTGATCTCTCATGATATAAGCTAGAGAAAAATTCTCCAAGGATAAATGTAGTAAAATTACTTAACTCCCTGAATAATGCTGCAGATATTGGCTCAAGGTTCTTTATCTGAAGTTTATTCACAGAAGAAACAGCTCCCACTAGGAAAAAAGTCTTGCTGAGCAGAGTAGATCAAAGGTCATAAACTTTTTCCCAAGGATGCACATAATGATAATGCAGAGTAAATTCATCTGAGAATTGTTGGGCCATTCATTCATTCAACAAACATTTGTTGAACATTTAAATGGATGAGCAAGGTCCTGTAATATGAGTTTTAAAAAGAAGAGTAAGATCTGGTCTCTGATCCAACCTATAAAATCTTACAGCCTAGTCAGAAAGATAAGACACACATAGGCATAACTATATTACAAGGGGAAATGTGATAAGGAGGGAGAGAGAAAAGGGGGGGAGGGAGGGAGAGAGAGAGGGAAAAGTTGCACTATGGGAGTTCAGAAGAGGGAGAGATTATTTATGGGGGGTGCAGAGTGGAGGTGGTAAGGGGGGATCAAGGAAGGCTTCCTTGAGGCAGTGATATTTGAACTGACCCTTGAAGAACAGGGAGTATTTCAACTATTGTACATGTGGGCAGATAGGTGGGAACATTTCAAACACAAATGAAGCAAAAAAAAATACAGGCAAAAGGCACATCATGAGTTCAGAAATGGCAAGTACTACAATTTGATTGGAATATAGGGTATAGGAAAGGACCGACATAAAATAAAGCTGAAAAAGGTAGCTCTAGGAGAGGTTTTAAGACCCTTTAAAACCCTTGAGACTAAGGAGTTTTTCCTTTTTTCTTATAAAATGACTAGACAAATGTTTTTGATTGGTAGGGTGACATAGGAAGGAAGGAAGGAAGGAAGGAAGGAAGGAAGGAAGGAAGGAAGGAAGGAAGGAAGGAAGGAAGGAAGGAAGGAAGGAAGGAAGGGACTATGCTAATCACTTTATAAATATCTCATTAGGTCCTCATGAACAAACTGAGGTAGGCAGAGGTTAAATGACCCACCCAGTGTCACAAAGTCAGTAACTTGGATCTTCCTGACCCAGTGCTCTATCCATTGCGCCACCTGGCTGCCTCTCAGAGCTGTGTTTTAAGAAAAATGGCCTAGTAATCGTGTGTAAAACAATTAGCGGGCCGCTACAATAGTTGTGCTGTCCTAAATATCCCCTCCAAGGGATAGAATAGAATGAAAACACCTGCCAGGGAGAAAACCCTACCACTGCCCATAGAGAGGTCTACAAATGCCCAGAGACTATCAGGGAAGGGATAGAGTGTTGACAGTGTCAAACGAAGGCATGATATAAAGAAACAAAGTATATAGAAGGTATGTGGTTGACAGTAGTCAGAGATCAGTGTCCTAAAGGGAACAACTCAAGAGACTTGTCCATTTGGGGAGGCAGGGTGGTTCAGTGGAAAGAGAACTGGACCTTTTCTTTTATTCTTCCCTCCCTCCTTCTTTCCTTCCTTTCTTCCTTCCTTCTTGCCTCCCTCCCTCCTTCCCTTCCTCCTTGCCTTCCTTCCTTCCTTCTTTCCTTCCTTCCAAGAAATGAGCTAAATTTCCATTTCTCCACTTTCATCCTTGAGTCACCTCTCTGGATCTCAGTTCTCTCTTGTGTAAAATAAAGGGTTTAGATAAGATGACTTCTGAGACTCCTTTCACTTCTAAATCTTCAGTGCTGGGAAATAAAGACAGGAAGAACGTAGCAAAAAACCCAACTACGAGGCGGCAAACAACGATCCAAGAAGGGAATGAGTCTGAATCTGAGACCCAGTCAAAGAACTGCATCCAGAAGGAAAACTGAAGAGAGCAGATTTCAAGGACAGCAATTACTGAGTTTGGCAGCTTTGGAACATGATGCTTCACTCGTGTTCTGTTCTGCACCCACTGCCCTTTTGAACTGGAGAGTTCAGCCCTGACCACACCTCCCCATTCAGCAGGATGAGCCACAGCTGTTTCTACAGGCACTCGCAAACAATAGTCCCAGGGCAAAGATAATGAGGGTCTGAATTGGGGTGGTGGCAGGGGTGATGGAAAGCTGCAGAAGAATACAACAGACATTGTGCAGCAAGAATGCACAGAACTGTGTAACTGATTGGATGTTGGAAGGGAGGGAGGAGGAATCAAAAATGACCTGCAGGGCCTCAGTGCTTTCCCAGGTTATCAACCCTGCTGTGGCTACACTCCCCTCCCTCCCCAATCTCAGCCCTTTGGTGAAGCAGTTCATCTCTGCACTAGACTCTCAAATCCTATGGCCACTTGTCCTATCAAAGACCAGACCTTGCCAAACCTCAACCCTGATTTCCTCCTACTACCCATATCCTTCACTCCTATCCACTTGCTGCTAAACAGAGATGAAGGAAGTCACAAAACCATGCTGCTTAGATGTACTCTAAGTGTGTGCTACTGAATCGTGATGACACCTTCATGGCAACAAAGAGATGCTCGACTCCACTCTAATTTATTCTCTGTTCTCTTCACCATGGCAGCTGTGCCAAACTTTCTCTCCTCCTTAAGCTGTCTATGGCACCCCCTTCCTCTGTCATCTCAGCTGAGGACTTTGACTCATACGTCACCAAAAACTTGATACCATCTGCCATGAGTTCCCTCTTCTCTCCTCTTCATCTCACATCCCTCTGACATTACTTAACACTACCACTATCTCCTATACTTCAGGTTTCAATGAAAAAGTTTGCCTAGGCTAGCCCCCTCTATGCACTCTTAATTCTATCCTCTTCCTTCTTTTCTAGCAAATCGTTCCTACTATAATCCCTTCTCTCTCTCTCTCTCTCTCTCTCTCTCTCTCTCTCTCTCTCTCTCTCTCTCTCTCTCTCTCTCTCTCTGTCTCTCTGTCTCTCTCTCTTTCTCTCTCTCTCTCTTTCTCTCTCTCTCCCTCCCTCCCTCCCCCTGTCTATCTCTCTCTCTCTCATCTTTAATCTCTCCCGATTTACTGGCTCCTTTCCTGATTTCTACTCACTTTTGAATTACTCCATCCTCAAAATACTCTCACTTAATCCTACCATACCTTCAAGTTATTATATAATATCTATCCTTCCCTTCTCTAGTGAATTCTATTTAAAAAGTTATTGACA
The DNA here is from genome assembly GCF_028372415.1 of Notamacropus eugenii. NCBI lineage: Eukaryota > Metazoa > Chordata > Mammalia > Diprotodontia > Macropodidae > Notamacropus > Notamacropus eugenii. The sequence continues at coordinate 287,350,034 of NC_092876.1, forward strand.
CTTAGTGGCTCCTCTTCCATTCTCACCCTATTAAAAACCCATTAAAATCTGGCTTCTTAATTTGAACTAAAGTCTCTGTCTATCCTCTCTCCCTCCTATTCTCTCTTTTCTTTCTTCTCTCTTTTCTTCTCTATCTCTCTATCTCTCTCTCTGTCTCTCTCTGTCTCTCAAAAGTTACCAATGATCTCTTACTTGACAAATCTAATGGTCTTTTCTCAATCCTCATTCTTCTTGCTCTCCCTATAGCACTGATGATCACCTTCCCCTACTAGATACTCAGTTTTTAAGATATTGGTTTCTTTCAATTCTCCCATCATGCTTCCTAACTGTGAGTATGCCCCAAGGCTCTGTTCTATGCCCAATCATGTACCCTTTGTATGCCCCTCAGTTAACATATATATGTAGATGATTCCAAGATATGTGTGTGTATACACTCAGTCTCTCTCCTTAGCTCCAGTCTTCCCTGACCAACTCCTTATTGAACATGTTAAACTGAATGTCCCATAGGCATCTCAGTTCCATATATCTAAAACAGAACTCATTGTCTTTCCACCATAACCCTTCCCTTTTCCAAACTTCCCTATTATTATTGAGGATACCATCAACTCAGTGTCCCAGGTTCACAATCTGAGCATCCTCCTCTACTCCCTGCTCTCACATATCCCATATATCCAATCTTCTACCAAATCTTGTTTCTACCTTGTATGTCCCTTTCTCACTGTTCACAGAGTCACAACCCTAATTCAGTCCCTCATCACTACCCATCTCAATTATTGCCTTCTATTTGGTCTTTCTGTTTCAAGTCTCTCCCATTCTAATTCATACGTCTCATGGCTGCCAAGCGATCTTCCTAAAGCATAGATTTGACCATGTCATGTCACACCTCTACTCAATAAACTCAAATGGTTCCCTATTATCTCTGAAACAAAATATAAAGTTTTCTGTTTGACACTTAGGACTCTTCACCACTTGACTTCCTCCTACTTTCTAGACTTCAGACACTTTACTCTCTCCCCTACCTATACCCTATGTACACTGGATTACTTGCTGTTGTTCACACATGACACTCCATTTTCAGGTTCTGTGTCTTGGGACTGCCTGGAATGTTTTTCCATCCCACTTCTACCTTGACATCCCTATCTTCTTCCAAGATTCAATTCAAATGTCCCTTTCTGAAGAAGACCTCCTTGTCAGTCATCTTCCCCTCTAAGGTTACCCTTTCCTTCCTCTGTATGTATCATCCATGCATCTATGTGTCTACATATTTACATGATATCTCTCCATTATTACATAAGCTCCTTGAATTTTGTTATCATTATTTGCTTCTCTTTGTATCTTTAATGCTTAGCAACATACCTGGTCCATAGTAAGTGCCTGAATGCCTGCTGGTTGATTCATTCATTGAGTCTGAGGTTTCAAACTTGGGTGACTAGGCAAATAATGGTGTTATTAACAACAACAACAATAAAAATGTCGTAGTCGGTGGATTCCTCTTTTGATTCCCACCTATTAGCAAATAAAAGTGGAATTTCAGATTTTTCTTGTTGTTGTTGAGTCATTGCAGTTGTTTCCAGCACTCTGTGACCCCATTTGGGGTTTTCTTGGCAAAGATACTGGAACAGTTTGCCATTTCCTTCTTCAACTCATTTTACAGATGAGGAAACTGAGGCAACAGGGTTAAGGGACTTGCCCAGGGTCAAAAAGCTAATAAGTGTCTGAGGCCACATTTTAACTTGGGTCCTTCTTTCTCCAGGGCTGACTGCACCACCTAGCTGCCCCCGATTTTTCTGTTTCAGACAATTAACTATGAAATAAACCTCATCACAAAATACCAACCTGCCTAGTGGACTCCACTAACATGAGGCAACTTCCAGTTACTTACCCCCCCCAAAAAAACTTGCTGGCCCCAGAATAGAATACTTTCTATGGGTCACAAACATGACAACTTTATGCTGAGTCAAAGACCAAAGCCCTTGATCCTGTGCAGGGAACATGGAATTCACACAGGGAAAAGAAAATGATGATCACCCACATCTGTAGAAGTTGTGTTCTTCAAGTCTCATAATCTTTCCAGATAATTATTCTGCAAATATAATCTCAGTTCTTGCTAGTATAATGGAAAGTCTCAGTGAGCCGAGAAAGTTAAATTTGTGGAGATGATAGCTAGCAAATGATGGGGCCCATCTGCTGATTCTTATTCCATCAAATTAAAATCAGGCATAGCTCTAATAGATTCGGCAGACAGGTAAACACAGCTTTTTGGCAATTCTTCTTCAGTGGTGACCATATGAATAAATCTGCCATTCTGTCCTGCTGAGTCAGGCATGAACCTATTGGCACTACCCACTCATACCAGCACCCTGACAGCAAAGAAGCCAAGAGGAGAATTTGGATTGCAAGAGAAGATAAAGAAGTCAGTTTTAAACTTATTTAGTCTGAGGTGCCAGTTGAACATTGAGTTTTGCACTTGGGAATGTGAATCTGGATTGTGAGTTTGGGGTAAGCCAAGGATGGAGTTTTAGATGGGTCAAGACATAATAAAACCTTAGAAGTTAAATTTTTCACTTTTAGGTGTTAATAGAAAATTCAATGTAAATGATCAAATAATAAATACTGATCAATGAACCATATTAAAGGATTTATTTGAAATGGATCAGTCATGCAACAGGGTGGCAAGGGAAGCTTGTAATATAGCCAATGGTACACAGACAGACAAAAAATTGCAGTGTTTCGATGGAAAAGCAGAATGTAAATAAAAGGGGACAAAATTAGTGCTGAGTGAAAGGCTGAGATGATCCCTTTTACATCAAAAACATTGGGATGCTGTAAATGATTTTGCCCAATGACAACTGTAACCATTGTGCAAAGTTTCAAAAATGTGTGGGAAATATTTCACCAAAGATGAATCTCTTCAGGAAGAGGATTCTTCCAAGCCACTTGGTTGAATACTAGAAGTCATTAGGCGTAACCTTGGATAGCCAGAGTACACTGAGACTTCTGCCTTGAGTGAGTTCTAAAATCACAATACAGAAATTAAAAAGCTACCTATGTAGTTCCAATAAATGTGAGAGGCCCAAGATTATAATGAGTTCAACATAGACGCACTCCCTCCTCACCATTGCACTCTAGATGATACATGATGGTCAGGCCAGAGAGATTCTGGATCATGTTCAAAAGGTTTAGAATGGGAGGGTGACAACAGCTGGATTTTACAGACTGCCTATAAAACTAATAGTTCTGGGGGCAAAGTTTGGAAGAAAATAGGTTTGATTTTAAATATTTCTCTCCTCATTTCTATAAACCATTATGTATCTGAGCTTGGAAACGGATTAAAAGAAAAAGACCTATGGATCATCTTTCATCAAAGAAGCCAAGGTGCTGACATTTAAACATGGGCAAAAATAACAAAAGAAATAAAATCTTTTATGCTTATATAACACTTGGGTCTTCAGAGTTTCCAGGGAGTAAAGGATAAAGAATGTGTACACCAACTAAACCAACACATCAGGGACAAAGTATTTGTACTGCGATAAATATGTGCATGTGAAGATAAAACAATGTACTTGATATTCATATATGTCCAAGAACATAATACACATTATGTGAATGTGATATTAGTGTTTTGAACATTCAATGAAATTATAAAAAGTTCATCCGTTCTCCTAAGTGTCTCTATGGTTTCCAAAGTAACAAATCTTTTAAAGCTTATTCACACATAGTTTCTGGGTTCTGAAGGTGTTAGAGTCACCTAGCACCTAGGAGGTAGTATATGTAGTGGAGAGACTACTGGACTTAGAGAGTCAGAGGACAACATTTGTAATCAAATACTTGCATTTACCAGCTGAGTGACTTTGGGCAAGTCACTGAAATCTGAGCAAGTTTCTGACAACTTTCTCATTTGTCAAAGGAGAGGGGTTGGTCTACATCAGAGGCTAAAACCTGTTTTATGCCATATGCTCCTTTAGCAGACGGGTGAAGCCTATGAACCCTTTCCAGAATAATGTACAAATGCACAAAATAAAACACATAGAATTAATTACAAAAGACACCAAATTATATTAAAATACAAAATATTCTTAAAAATAAGTTCACAAACCTGTGGCTAAGAAATCCTGGTCTGGATGGCCTCCAAGATGACTTTCAACTCTAAATCTATGATTCTAGAACCTCAAGAGAGAAACTTCATGGAATTTGAATCAACTCAACTGAGCTAAATAAATGAAAGTGGAGGAAACAACATTTTATGGACCATAGTTAGATTCATTCACATTTTGGAGGGCCTCCTACTGTTAAACATCTAAGAGCATTTCTTGGCTCTTGTCTGATCAACCTTATACCACTCTCTTCCTCCTTGGAACCTTTGGTCTGCTTCCATTCTACTGCTTTTTCTTCTACCTAGTTCCTTTCACTTTCCTATCCTGTGGGGAGAGGACACAGACACAGCACACTTCTCTGCCCTATAGACACTGACAGGAGAGCACAAGTCTTCTCTAAGTTTTCTAAAGATTTTACTTTTATTGTTAGTAACCATAGATTAAAAAACCCAGGGATTTAAAATAACAAGAAATGTGGGTAAGTTCTAACACTAAAAGCAAGTCTTAAAAGTTACCACAGATCGTAAATGAAAACTCAAATTAGGCCTGGTCTTCCTTAGCTCCTCTCCTTTCAGTGAGACTGTTTTGTTCTTGTCCCTTAGGGTCAAGCTGCACCTTAACCTTTTCTAGATTGGATGGGATTCCAACAATCTGTCCCCCAGGAAAAGTTTTAGGTTTGGGTTGACAAAACTACTTAAATTTTCATCTGTTCCCTCTGAGTCTCAATTTACTTATCTGTTAAAATGAGAGTTGTACTAAAGTATCTCCAGGGTCCCTTATAGCTAGAGCCATAGTAGCCTAAGATTCTTGCTCCGGACTTTAGGCTTTTTCCACTCACTATGACTCTCCTCCAGACCTATTTTGGTCTGTCATAATCTATTTGTCTAAAGCAATTCTCTCACCAGTTGTTAAGTCTTATTATCTCCTTATTGGTGAAATTCAGTTCTTTCATTTATTGTTTGAGAATAAGTGGCATCTAGGGCACCCAGCAGCCACATGCCTTAACAACCATGCCACTATTATCAAGATAACACCACCTTCTAAAAACAAGTAGCAGACTCCCTTTTCTTCCTATTTCCAGGCTGTAGTGCCAATGCAATATTTACAGCATCTATGGTGGTCATGAATATCCCAGCACAATTCTGAATCACAAAATACCACAGACCATCCAAATAGAAGACAGAACCAAAACATTTATTCAGACACCAGAAATCCAATTCCATCATAGCAACAAAAATCTATACACAATAACAGTGCAGAGAACAATACCACCAGCCCCAAGCCTTTCCTTGCCAGGTTTCCCACAAACCAGCTCCATTAAACAAATCACAAACAAGCCCTTTCACTCACACTATCCAGCAGCCTGCATCCTTCCTAGCTCTGACTGTTTTCTGACCAAATTTTCTCTCAACTCAGATCTAGCTCCTCCTCTTCCTATTCCACCCTTCTTGCTCCACCCCTTCCTGTTCCATGTGACTTGACTCATATGACTCAGGTTTCCATGTGACCCAGTCAGGTTACATGGGTCTATTAATGAATGGGAAAGATCTTCCCATTTAAATTACCATTACAAGGCCCACTCCTCATCTCACCTTACCATCAACATAGGTACCACTAAATTCCAATTGCCAACCTGAGGGACTACTTTAAGGTCTCATTTGCAGAGCAGGTCCTAAAGCCTAAACAAAAATTATGTCTTTCCCAGCTAGGTTCCTGGCTCCACCCAATTTCCTAGGTTCTTTCTAATGCATCAATAGTCAGGTAACCTCCCAAGGGAAGAGTTTTCAAGAAAGCCTATCAAGACAACAACTATATCAGAAATGTTTGAAAAGCAGAGTCATAGTAATTCTTCTACTAGTGAAAGCAAGGTCATCCTACCATGACATTTTTATGGAGGCCTGAAGTGATTAGCTGCATTACTCATCAAGAAAACATTTTTGCATGAAATGCCCAGATGATTTAGGAGATTAAAAAAAGCAGATAATATCCGAGTAATTGCTTCAGATCTCTACTTCATTTGATATTGAAAGGCACAACCTAAGTAAGACTTTGGCTCCTTTTCTTTATTATCTCATTTGAACATTCTAAATGGACCAGGGGTGGAGAGAGAGGCTGTGCTACTTATCCAGCTTGTTTGCCTCCATTTTTTTTCACACCTTTAGTAAAACTGTAACATGGATTGATAAAGGAATCATACTATATTATTTATTATTGTACATAATTATATATTATGTATTATATTATACTATGCCATATATTATGTTATATTGTATTGTACTGTCATGTTATATTAATAAAGAAATTATAAATTCACTGCAGTTTTTGATTTCTTCAAGCTAATTTCTTTTAAGTCTCTTGTCATATCAACTGTAAAAATGTTATTACTTTTGAAAGCAATGTTTATAAAAATTAATTAATAAGGAAGAGAATAAGCATTTATATAGTTTCTACTATGTACCAGGTACTGTACTGTGTGCTTTTTACAAATATTATCTCATTTAATATTTATTAGGAAACTGAGAAAGCATAAACCTACTTAACTCAAAAAGAAATAGGCATATGGAATATATAGTAAGTTGCCAAATAAGTACACTGAGTGAAACATAATGTATAAGAAAGTTTAAGAGACAACTAGACATGTTTATGTAGACAGAAGGGGTTGGAAGATATACTGACAATACAGAGAGGTGTGTTGCAATAAACTTGAAGGAGACAGACTCATTGGGCCAACTGTCCTTTTTCCATCCAGGAATTCCTTATGTCCTCATTAGCCTCTCACCTCCGGACAGCTGGGTTATTAAAATCTGGCTGAAATCTTGAGTAAAGATAGTCTGGTGTCCTTGGTTTAATTCCTGCTCTACATTCATACGCATTAAAATAATAACCAGCCACCACAATTTGGCTCACAATTTCTTTTGGGGAGAATTACACATGCAGAAAAGCAAGAAGTTTATAAATCAATTCCAAAGGCAAAGAAATAGTTCTACAAGCAAGCTTGTTCTGATCACGTCCACTCTGAGTCTGATCCTAGGACATGTTAGTGACACCTCACTTTCATAAGCAGCACATTTTAAACTGCTGTATGAATGATCACCTTTTGGACTTTGCCATGCTGTAATCTGGCCTAATTTCTTCAAAAGAGAAAACAATGTAAGCATTAGAATAAGAGGTTTCTCTCTTTTCTTTATCTCTCTTCATCTTCTGAAATACATTTAGGGAAGATTCCAGAGAGGATTGGTTAGAAGCCAAGAGTTTCATTCACCCTTCAAAGATAATTTGGAAACCACCAATTCACATTTTAGTAATGCAATCAGCATTAGTGTTTGGTTGAGCTTTTAAATACATGATTCATATTTGTATTTATTTAATGTGGATATAGCCTACATCTGTGGTTATACATATACAAATGAAGCTAACTTTAAACTTAAAATAAATCTAATTTCAATTTATTCGGATATGACTTTGGAGCTTCAGTCGGCCAAAAATTTGCCCAAAATGTAAGCCTCATTAGCGTTCAGATACAACCAGTTTTGGAGATAGATGGATTTGGTAAGTTCCCAAGGCTGGCACATTTACTATGAATACCAAATTTGGTGTACGTGTGTGTGTGTGTGTGTGTGTGTGTGTTTATGTGTGTGTGAGTACTTTCATATATGCTTATCACGTCTAAGGACCAAATGTGAATAAGAGGGAAACACTTGGAAAATTCATTAATTAGAATACCATAATACTTTTGCTGTCACATATACTTTTTTTAAAAAACATTTAAAGTTGTTAGTGCTTATAAAAAAACCCGATTTACCATATATTTACATTTTAAGCATCTTACATTTCATAATAGAAACTCAAGCTTAAACAAAACTTTATTGTGATAACATCTGTAATTAGAGCAGAAGGTCTTCCTTTGGGCATTTTTGTACTTTGGCGTAACAGTGATTTCATCAGCATGGGTACTCCTTCCACTGATAGAGCTCACTATGTTATTTATATCTTTTTCATAAGCAATTCTTATCCATGTTTTTCTATAAATACTTCACAAAGAATCCATCCAACATTCTGGACAACTTCCTCTTGTTCTTTAAGTGTCTCATTAGTATCAGTGTACCACTTGGGTTGTCTCACCTTTCATTCTTACTTAAATTAAACAATAATCATCCTTTAAGACATAAATATAAAAGTAGCCCTAATTCATTCATTTACAAGTTTTCTTCCTTAAGCAACCATAACTCCACATTCACTCTTTGGACATACAGTATTCTATATATGCATTTTTAATATATGTATGTTATAAATGATATCCATGTATGCAATATGAATTTTATATCATTTTAAAATAACAGCAATTGGAACATTAGATTGAGATCAGAAGTGTAAACACAAATGCAATCTATTTGTTTATTTATCTTGGCCAAAATTGCATTTCAAAATTAGCAAGCATTTATTAAAGTGATTACTATGTGCCAGCCACTTTACCAGCCACAAGTACAAAGAATAAAACAATCCCTACCCATAAGCAGCTTATATTCTAATTGACTTTAATATATTTTTCAAAAAACCGACTCTTTCTTATGGCAACTCAATTTCCCCCACTCAGAACTTTGTTGCTATTTTTGGCTCATCTCTTTCATTTATTTCTCATATTTCACTTCTTTCTACCTGATGAATTCATACCAATCCTTCAAAACCCAATTATACTTTTTGAAGAAACATTCAATGATTTCCCTCATTAAAAATTATATTTCTATCCTTGGATCTCAAATTTCTTTTTATTTCTACTTTTCTCCTATACTTTACCTTATTATTTATTAGCATAGCTATCAATGTGTTTCTTGTATTCCTTACTAGACTATAAGCACTATGAAAGGAAAGATTTATCTATGTGAGTGTTCACTCTCACAGTGTAAATCATTATCTTCTGTATCTTCAAATCCTGAGATGCCCTTGCCAATAACCACCTATTAAGTCTATATAAATGAACTACCCAACATAGCAGAGCCTTCCATCTGGGTTCCTTAACATTTTATGGATGAAATTAGTTAAGCTTATTTATCTATCCTGACTGTGACCATTTCTCAACCCTTTTGGCCTCCTCATTGTGATGACTGCTTTACATTGATTAAACTTCTCTAAGAAAAGTGCTCAATGAATTGTCTGTTGTAGAATTAATTGATATTACAATACATGGGCTTTAGCTGTGATTTACTTTAATTCTTTGAGAGATCTGCAATTTCATCATTGTTCATACTCCCTCAGTACAACCTATCCATGTTAACAGTTTTGTGAGTTTCTACAGTTAACCATCTGATGATGAGCCACAAAACATTTTACCAGAATAGTCCTCAGACAATAACCTCCTTGTAAGTAGTAGGCTGATATGCAAAGCCTTTCCAGTATGGTAGGAATTTACAGGCAGAAGAGAGGATAATAATATTTATTCATTAGATGACAAAAACAGAACTTACCATTCTACTCAGCAAAAGGCAAAAGCAGGAATAAGTCCACCTATAGACTTGGGTCACACTCTACAATGAAGGTATGGGGGAAAGTAAGCACTTACTTAAGAAACTGTGCATCTAGGCACATGTGTGCTTAGCATAATGCCTGGCACATCATAGGTATTTAATAAATGTTGATTGATTTGTTGATGAGTTGGGAAACCCATGTGTATGAAGCATCTTATGGTTCTGGAACGTAGACCTATCCCTTTTCTGGCCCTTACCGCTTTCTTGTTGGGCAAAGCTGATAAATCAGTGACAAGCTGTTGGTTTTTTGTTTTGCTTTGTTTTGTTAAAGCTCACAGTCACCCTTAATAGCATACTGAGAAAGTTACACTATTGTAGTGACTAGCCAGAGAGCTGCCTAGCTCTTCAGATCTGCGAAGAACAGGGGATTTTGTATGGTTCAGTCAACTCCCAATTCATTCTCACAGCAAAATAGGTGTAAAACCTTCTTTCACTGTTTCTCCCTCTAAAACCAAAGAGGGTAGCACAAGGCAACAGGGAGATCTCTGAGATGTTTCTTTGCCCTTAGTAACTAGAGAGAAAGGAGGCCTGAAAGATCATCACAAGGCAGCAGGATTCAGCTTTCTTCCAGGGAGGTTCCAGTGGCTGTTCCCATCTTTCACTTGCCAGAGCAGTGCTTCTTTTGCAGTGAGTAAGTCCCCAGTAAACAGCTGAAAAGTCAGCTGGCTCCAGTGGAAGCTTTCTGTGTCTTCCCTCCGCAACTTCTTGCGACTACTTTACTCCTGCTTGCCTCCTAGCTTGGTTTGTCTATCTTTACCCATAGCTTTTTCTTTGGTTTCTTAATTGCTTCTAGTGTTTCAATCCTTCTAATAATCAGTGACCCATCCTTAGTTGCTTGGCCAAAGTCACATGGTTATTAAGAGGGAGAGCTGGGATTCTAACTCAGATTCTCTAACTCCAAACCAATGCACTTTCCACTATATGATGGTTACCAGCTAAAACATCTTCACCAACATGTCTCATCAGTAAAACCTCAAACTTATTATGTTGAAAATTGAGCTTAGTGGGGAATGCCAGAAAGTGAAAAGGAAATAATTAAATAATCATGTAGTCCAACTACTTCACTTTGCAGCCAAGGAACTTGGGCCTGAAGAGTTTAATGACTTGCCCATGATTGTGTAACTAAGTGTTGGAGCCCAGACATAAACTCAGGACTACCAACTCCCAGTCCCTCTTTTTACAACATCAAGCTGACTTCTAGTTTTCAAAAGAATCAACTCCTTTGTATTACCCCATTATTTCTTTAAGTGGAATCATTGCAGAAGTCTCCCATGCCCCAAATTTTGAAGTTATCTTTGATTCTCACCACTCATGTTCAATCAGGTACCTAGTACAGTATCTTTGATATTCGTTCCTCCTTTCTCCTTCTACTACTGCTGCCCTAATTTGGGCTCTTGTGATCCCCCACCAGCACCAGTGCAAAGGCCTCTGAACCAATTTTCCTTCCACCTTTTCAATCTCTTCTTTAAACTTTATCATCTTAGACTCTTCCACGTGCTTACACATGGTTATGTCCCTCCTCTACCTGTAAAGTTCAAATGCCTTCTCTTGGTATTTGAGGCCCTCCACTATCTGATGTCAACCTACTTTTCTAGTCTTTTTTCACACTCTTCCATTTCACATACTCTATGGCCCAAACCAATTAGAGTACATGAGTGTTGTCCACTTCTCTATTTCCTTTCTTTGTTCATGTAATTCTCCATATGCAGAATATTCTCTCCCTTGTTGAATTTTTATCTGGTTTTTAAGACCCAACACAAATGTCACCTCTTCCAGCAAGTCTTCTTATGTCTCCAATTAGTGATGTCCTCTCCTCAGACATCACATAGCACTTTCTTTGTATTCTTTCTATGCACTAATAATATGTTTTATTATATAGTTATTTCTGGATCATCTTCCTTACTGAACAATAAGTTCCATAAGAATCAAGATAGTATCTTATGTAAACATCATATGTCTTCCATTCCCTATCACATTAGGCACTTAAAAACTTAATAAACTTATGGTATTATGGAAGGTACAGACATTGAGACAAATATTCCAATCCCCCTTCTGCTACTTACTACCAGTGTGATGTTGGGCAAGTCCTTCTCTGGGACTCAATTGTCTCACAAAATGAGGGGGTTGCAGGAGAGGGGAATCTATGGTCTAGAGGCCACATGTGGTCTTCTAGGTCCTTGGGTACAGCCTTTTGACTGAGTCCAAATTTCACGGAACAAATCCTTTTATTAAGAGAATCTGTTCTGTGAAGTTTAGATTCTGTCAAAAGGTCACACTTGAAGACATTTGGCCTCTAGGCTGCAGGTTCCCCACCCTTGCAGTCCTTTTCAGCTCTCAATCCCAGATCCAATGCTTTTGTGAAACAAGTTCCTTAGAGGTAAATCCATATACTCTAATCCATTAAAATGCAGTTTACTATTTGTGAATACTCCCTCCCCCCACCTCTCCCCACCACCACGCCCAAACAACCTCATGCATAATTTCTAGTCTGGTTTTTGATCTTCTAATAGTACTAAAACAGACTCTAATCTCAGGTGGAGAATAAGCAGCAGAAGTAGATGAACTGCTAAAACACAAAAATTTTATGTCCCTATTCTCCTGTTTTCATGCAAATGCCCCCAGTAATTAAATCAGGAAAAGAAAATGTAGCAAAAAATGTATCAGCCAAATGGTTCCTAAATTTCAAAAGGAGCTGTAAATATGGTCCTTTTTAGAGGATCAGGTTCTAGTTTAGAGTATGAGAAAGGGTAACAGTTGTTCTGATGAAGCAGTTTTTAAATTCTTGTCAATGATTTGAAGAGAGATAACTGATGTATGTTGAAAAGCTGGCAAGATTTTTAAATAGTTCGGACACTATGGGGAGCATTTTTTCTTAAAGCAGTGCACTCAGAAGTGTTGGCATGATTTTATTTGAACGTAGCAGTGCTTATGTGAGGAAGTTATTTTGAATTACCCTAGTATAAATATGTATGACTTTATTTGTATTGAAAATTTCCTTTTCAAGTGAGCGACTGAGGGACTGTTATATCTCTATTGCTTTGTAAATGATTTAGGTATTTCATTTTGGAAATAAAATGTTATACCCAGGAACAGAAAGCAATACCACCACCCTCATTGTTCCTATAGGTGGTATTTGCTCTAACCTTGATATCTTTTCATTATTACTTGGCTAAAGTTGGTTTGTGGATAGGAATCTTTTTCAAGGAGCAACACACCAAAAGATGTATACTGCCATGCTTTCTTCATAATAGAATTTGACTGCTCTAGAAATAAATTTCAGGGGAATGTTTTTTTTGACTCAATCAGTTGTTACTAATAGAATTCAACAAGAAAATTTACATTTCATAGGCACAATTGCCATATTTCCTACTCAAAGCTTCCCAGGTCTTCTTGGGATACCCACCTCTGATAGCCAGTTTTACTTCTCACTGAGAGCTAAAAAGTCAAGGGAGGGAGAAATAGATATTTCATAATAAGACCCAAACCTGGAGAGAGAAAGAGCAGAGAAAATGGCAAGGTGAGGTACAAAACATAGCCTACTATATAGGAAAGACTCCATGAATTAAGAACAAAAACATGTGAGATGAACGACCTTAGTTCCAATATGTCTCTGCCATTTATTACTTGTGTAACCTTAGATCAATAATTTTACCTCTCAGAGACTCTATTTTCATAATCAGGAAGATAATCATACCAAATGAGGCTAATCATACCTAATCATACCTAATGCCAAAGATTATTGTGAAGATCAAGTGAGATAATGTATGCCAATGTGCTTTATAAATTGTTAAATGGAAGACTGTGCTCCATTCAGACTACAACAAATTTACTTGTCTTAGGGGCAAGTTATAAAGACTATAAGACATAAGAGCACATCCTACACAGCCTGCATTTGCACCTGGTAGAGGGTAATTCCCTAATATGAATGTTTCAGTCTATACCTCATAAAGAGTATAAGGCTCTGAGTAACTCATTTGGCCAGCAAAGAAAATGAACTTGACCTTCTACGAATAAACAGTCTCTATACCTTTTCCCTAACCACTCATTTGGCTAGACTAACAAGAATACCTTAGATATAAAAAATCTGGGGAGTCCTCAACTATAAAGTTAGTTGGTGATTACTAGGCTTTGCCTGATTATCAATAAATCAATTAACCAGTATATACGAAGTGCCTATTATGTGCCAGATATTGTGTGAAGCACTGGAAATATTAGTTTAAAAAAGTGAAATGGTCCACATTCTCAAGGAGAGTCATGGTAGAAATAGCAAGTATACATACACATCACAAATATAAAGCAAATAAGTATAAATATATGACCTAGCCTAGAAAAGTTAATGATTTAAGAAATGTATTGGATGATTACCATAAGTTGGAGTAAAGTCTCTCACTAGAGAGCCATGATCATTCTCCAAGACAGAATCGGCCAAAAGATATAAATATACACTTCTCAAAAGAATTGCAAACTATTAATATCCATATGAAAGAATACTCCAAATTACTAATAATACGAGAAATGCAAAAAATCTGATATTTTACTTTATACTCAGAAAATTGGCAGAAATGACAAAAAATAGGAAAAGTTCATTTTGAAGGTATTGTAGAGAAATGACATGATAATGTGTTGTTAGTATAGGGATGAATTAGTGCAACCATTCTGAAAAATAATTTGGAATTTTGCAAATAAAATGATTAAAATGTTCATACCTCTTGATGCAGAAATTCTAGTGCTCAGTACAAACCCTAAAGGGATCACTGATAAAAAAAAAAAAGGCTTCATATACATCAAAATATTTACAGCAGTATTTTTTTATGGTAACAAAGAACTAGAAGCAAAGTAGCTTCCCCTCAACTGGGGAAAGGATAATCAAATTGCGGTACATTAAGTTTAATAGAATAATACTTACTATAAAGAAAAACAAACTTGATGAGTACAGAGAAGCATGGAAGAATCTACATGAACTGAAACAAAGTGAGTAAGTAGAGCCAAGAAAATAATATATATAATAACTACAAGGGAAAGGCAAAGACTAACAGCTATGAACCAAATGAAACAGAATGTTATAAAATTATAAAGACCAAGCATGGCCCCAAAAAAGAGATCTAAGACTATGCGTTCCCTCTTCACCTGCAGAGATAAGAATCTGTGAGTATAGAACATATCATAAGATATAATTTTTTTTGTATGTGTTGATTAGTTTTGCTGAATTTTTTTTTCACATTTTCCTCTTTTTAATTTTGTTGTTGCTGTTGTTGCTATTTTTATAAGACTTGGCTCTCTGGAAGTGGACTAGGAGAAGGATGCAAGAAGAAATCTAGGCAATGTTAAAACAAAAGATATCAATAAAACCTGTTTTAAAAAAATCTTATTTCTCTAATTACCAAGGAACTTGGGGCTAAATTTTTACTTCTGTTTATTTTTCTTTCTCCTTGGCCATGTAATGGAAAACATCTCTATACCTTACACAATTTCCCCATTCTCCTTACCCCTTTACTTCTTTGTATTTAAATTTATTTATCTAAAGCTGACAATGAAAAGATCTAATTCAGAAACATTTGAAAAGGATAAATGCATTCTTAAAAACCACTTCTTAAAATAAAAATAGTGCAAGGGACTGAGATAACCATACTGAGTCAAATAACATACACAAAGCTTCATTAGTATTCTAGAGGCTGTATGCACATAGCTTTAATGGCTTCTATCCACTAGTGGGACTTGAATTTGATCTCACTCTAATGATTCAAAATAAACTAACTTTAAAATAGAAAATCACTTCACCTTCTCTACTAAATATTACTTGATATGGATGCTAACCTTTCTTTATTCATTCCTTTAGAAAGATGTAAGGAAAAACTTCCTAATAATAAACTATCCATAAGTTAAAGTGGCTATTTTCCAAAATGATGGGCTTCACCTCACTGTAGGTCTTCAGGTAAAGACTAGACAAGCATTCATTGGGTATGCTATAAAGAGGACTCTCATTCAGGTATAAGTTAAACTTGATGGTATCTGAGGTCTCTTCCAATTTTGGATTCTGTAGATCTGGATAATATTATGAAACCATAAAGGCTAAGTAATGGTTGGTTATAGTTTTTCATAGTTCTTAAGATTTGAGGCTAAAAGGGAATTTAAATATCACCTACTCTAATCCTGTTACTTAAAGATGGGGAAAATGAGGTCCTGAGAGGTGACTTGATTTGCTCAAAGTAAAAAAAAAAAAGGTAATAGGTAGCAGGCACAGGTTCTCTTGGAGAAGGAAATGGCAACCACTCCAGTATCTTTTGCTAAGAATACTCCAAATGGAGTCATGAAGAGTCAGGCATCACTAAAACTGAATAATAGCAACAAACAGAACTGCTCATTCGAAACTATGGCAAATTCTGTGTTTTTCTTCAAGAAATGATTATTTTGATCCAATGTCATAAAACCAGCATTTTACAAAAATTTAGAATTTTCACATGAATTTCTTTAACCTATTCAGTTTATCTAATAGTACTAAATGCAATGGGGATATTACTATCTGTGGGAATTTCAGTAATTCATCTCCCTTCTACCACCTTAGTTTCCTCATTCAACAATTCAAACATTTATTGAACTGAATTTGTTCAATTGAATTCCTCATGTTGACTATTATGCCCTGACCTGATAGTTATGTGGAAATAATCTTAAACAATTTTATAAATGTTGGTATCCTCTAGAAATGCTAAGAGATAGCTGGTAATTGAAATAAACCCCAGAATCATGACCAATTTCTTGAGATATTCCAAATACATGCCATATAAATAAGATTCCAAACACATTTCATATAAATAAGATTGGTTTTTAAAATGGACTTTTCACTTCCTCTTGTTATTGTAAAAATCCATGAATTTTCAATGATTTTTTTTCCGAGCAAATTCTCAACCTAACTCTGTCTACATCTAGGAGAGTGCATGGTACCAAGAACAGAAAGTGAACCAGCCTACTTCTAGAGAGTAATACTTATAAATCCATAGTGACCCGGACAAACCTAACATGTACATGCTGTGTCATGCATGTGTAATGTGTGTGTGTGTGTGTGTGTGACAGAGAGAGAGAGAGAGAGAGAGAGAGAGAAACAAATCCCAGGTCAGTCTTAATGCCATATCATTGTAGCAGTATGTTCTCTGTGTAGAATCATAAATTTAGAAGACTTCTGGTAGGGAGGACATTGACAGCCTTCCAATCTTTCAGAAAGACAAAAACAATAGTTCCTAACACATGGTTAGTAAGAACAATTAAAGTATGAAGCTACCAGATGGTAGGCTGGGGAAAACTCCTTCTCCACCAATTCTGCTTCTCCTACCTCCCTGTGAGACATCATGCCAGTGTCCCCAGGTTTCTCTCTGCTTTTGAAAAATAAAATTATGTACCTCTGCCTCAGCTGGGGTACTTGTCCTGCCACAAAATTCCTAGTTGCAGTCCTGCCACTCTTCTTGGGTCTACCCTATTCTTGCCTTGTCTGACTGGGTTTTTTTGGAAGCCTGGACCATGAATGGCATAGATAGACAAAATGACCAGTAGTAGATTGTGCCATGTATACTAACAGAAATCTAACCTCTTATCTACTAGAAAGGAATTATGTATTATACTGACATGCATATTTTCAGCATTTATAAGCCAATGTCTTATCACTAATATAGAGATTGTTATATGAAATTGCTATATGAAATTAAAACAAAGTATATAAATACCATTCATAGCTTTTCAGCTACTCTTACCATGATTTAAGAGTCACTTCTGCTGCTAAGGCTATGGATTCTTCATTTCTCTAAATACACCTTAATTTTTACTTTCTACCTACAAAAAAGAGGAAATTCTATAAGCAAGTATATAATCAAAATTTTTCAATGTTATAAGTAAGCATTAATTGCCACATAACTGAAGAACAACATAAGTAATTCCAAAGCACTAAAATCAAATTAATGGTGCATATAAGCTTTATCAGCTTTGATTTGGCAAAGATCACTTTATTCTGTAGCTCTACTGAGTCATCAATTAAGCCACAATTTGTACAGATGACGTACAAAGAATACAATAATATCATGTATAAATAAAATATATTATTCTCCCCCCAAAAATCAAAATTACATAGGTAATCATACATGGGTTGACCCTCAAGGTTGTGTGGAAATTAGTTCCATTTTTTTAAAGTATGTCTTGTTCAAAAATAGTTTGTGGCACAAATTTTTTCAAATATTAGGCCATTCTCAAATAAAAAGCTCCTTCATTGGGAAAATTATGTCATGTTGCTAAAACTTCAAGGTGTTTTGGTTTGTTTTTAACTGCTTCTGCAGTTGAGTTACAAATAACCATCATCACGAAACCATTTGCCACCAATCTTATCACAATTCCTACAAATGTAGTCCTTGTCTCTGGAAGGTCTGCTTTCTTGAAGTCACATAGAGCTCTAATTCCATGAATATTTAGGAAATAGGGAACTGTACATCAGTAATGTTTTATTACCATTGAAAGGGATGCTTTTTATGAGATATAAAATGATGGAATTATGGAATGTTTTTGCTATGAGTTGCTGTGACAGAGCGATTCATCTTTCATCGATGCTTTCTATAGGAAGTTCAGAGTCTGCTTACCCCAAGAAGGGCCTAAACAACAATCACTTTTACAAAATACTCCCAAAGTTGTTTGTTTCCCAACTTTGCCTAAGGCCTCCAGTGATGAGGACTTGTTTTCAAGTACTTTAAACACCATTGTCTCTGAACACTGTGAATGAGCTTCAAATGCTGTTTTTCTTCATCTAACTGAAATATAGCCTTAGTTTCTTCTAATATCATTTCTTCGATGTCCACTAACATCTGACTTCAGACATCCAGAATTCCTTTGTAAAGCTAACAATAGCAGTGTTTATTTCACTAAATTATTAAAATCAAGACACATCTTTCATATCTATATCTACATAAATATAAATATATACATATATGTAAAACATTGTGTTGCTGTCACCTGTTGACCTTCAATGCATTTTCCCATCTTTCTCAACTAATTTAGAACCCAGCTTAGTATTCCTTTCCACCTCATCCCCTTCCATCATGATTGGGATTATACTTGTACTGATGGCCTTTTTAGAGTTTGTCCACACAATTCTTCAGTATCGTCAATTCCAATGATCTTATTCACTATTCCACTTTCCCTGGGAACATCCAAGATCCATAATTTAAAATCCCCTTCTTTCCTTCCATCATTTGCGCTCTCAATTACATTTTGCCCTTATCATGACTTATAATTAGAATGATTTTGATGACATGAAAAATGACTAGAAAATGTCCTTGACTTGTTAGAGTCTTATAACCCCTGTCATTTTAGAAAGCAAAAACATTTAAAAGAAAATATGCAGGTAAGCTCCTTGAGGTCAGGTTCTATTGTCTTTGTATTTTGAGCCCCTAATATAGTGTCAGGTACATGGTAGACACTTCATAAATGCTTATTGATTATTTTATTGCAATATATCCTTTGATCCATTAACTTTCTTTTATATTCCCTATCATGACCTTTGGGAATCCTACTAACTCTTTGACACGTCCCTCTTCCACTTTTGCATGAACTATCCTCCCACCTCCACCCCAGGTTGGACTATTGAATGGCCTCACTCTCCCCAAAAAGGGAAAATAGAAGGGTTGCCTAGCCCATTTCCCTATCCTGAATTACTTCTAGGTGGAAAGAACTGGCCCCAGATGAATTTCTAGTCCCTCAAGCTCAATTCTCTGGTCCCCTCTAACCCAAAGCCCTGCAACAGTTTATGAACCTGCCTCCTGCTTTATCTGGCATGGTAGAATCAGAGCACACCACTTGTTGCGGGGAAGAGGGTCAGATGGTTCTGGAGGATCTCCGCATCCCAAGGCTAAGTCACAAACGCTCCAGGTCACTATTACCCTGGAAACCCATTGCAGTTGGGTGTAAGGACACTGAAGAAGATGTCTAAGTATTAAAGTTATCTAGTTAGCTTGAGGTAAGTTTCTGTTTTATCTTGTGGACTCAGCTGGAATGACTCTATATTTGGTAGATCCTTTAAAAAAAAAAGTTTTCAGGTCTGTGTATTGTGTAGCAAGCAACTTCTCAACCATCTTGCTAGTCACATGATTCTATATCCCACCAATATCTAGCGTCGTTCACCTTGGTTTCTTTTGCTTTCATACCATACCCCTCCTTGACCCAAAGGTTTAATTTTAGTATTTTACCAGCTCCTATAACTCCTGCTGCTGTTTACCAGCAACAATAGTTGATATTTAAATATTGTTTTAAGGTTTATAAAGTGCTTTGAATATGTTATATTATTTGATCTTCACAACAACACTGTGATGTGCTATTATATCCCCATTTTATGGATAAGGAAATTGAGGCTAAGAGGTAAGTGATTTTCCCATATTGCTAGTCATATTGCTAGTAAGTGTCTGATTCAAGGTTGGGAATTCCAATCTTCCTGACTCCTAGAATATCGTCACCTTGACCTTTTGCTTTATCAACTTCCATATCAATAACCCTAATTAGCCTCCTCACCCCTCTCTCCCCAATGTAATTTCTCTGCTCCTATTCTAGGACTACTAAACATCACTGGAGAAAGTCATAAAATAGAGTGGAATTCACCAATACCAATTCATAAAAATAATCTAAATGTGAGCAGCACTTTCTGGTTTATGCCTCCAAAAGATTCATACACCAATACCTTTGCATCATGTAAAAGCAACCCTACATTCCCAAAAGCTATACCAGGGATAGCTCAAGTGCTGTAGGTTCTATCAACTGTGTAAGATTTCAAATAGAATGGGTCTCAAATGGTACCTAACCCAGAGCAAGACACAAACTAATTAAAACTTTTCATGAATCACATTTTGATTCTTTAATGGATTGGACAATATTGAAGAAGGACCCAAATGCAGACTGGTCAAATCTCCATAATGTCAATCAAGTCAAATCACTAGACAATGTCTAGATAGAGTAGTACATTTTTATACCCTTTCCTTTCAAAAAACTGCAGAAAAGTTCAGGTCACCTCTGAGACCTCTGGACAAATATACAGCTGCTTTGTAAAGTAGTGCCACTAGGAGAAAAGTACGAAAGAACAAGAGTTAGAGAATCTTTCAGAGGAAAGGAATAGTAAATAGGGAATATTCAGAAACTGCAAGCAACTACAAGATTTGCAAATACAGTTGAAGAGTCAAAGGTCATAAGGGCTTGGGTTAAATAAAATCAGTATCTTCTACTGTAACAATTTTCTTTTTCTACATTGATTGTATTATTTTCTACTGATTCTCAGAGTAGTAGATATTTTAGTTTCCATTTTAAAAATTGGATTTCTTCTTCCCTGTAGCTGTCTGAACTTAGTTCTAGCTTTAACATAACTCCAATTTCAAAAGCGAACATTTGATTCATTATGAATAGTCTTAAAGCAAATGGTTTTCTATAAGCCAAAATTCTGGTCTCAGAATTTGAAAGTTTGCCCTTTTTGTTGCAAGTCTTACTCAAGAATGTAACTAAGCTATTAAAAATTTAACCCCTACACTGAAAGAAAATCTCTCAGAGAACATAAGCCACTGCTGGCTATTGTACACAATGTGACATAAATTTCTAAGGATTGCATTTCAGTCTCAGTATAAGATTGATGCTTCTACCAAATTATAATTGCATTGCATATAGCAGAGAAACTGCTAAGGCATTCAACTGACTATTTTTTAAGTATTTATTTTTCATTGCAATTGCAGTATCTCCTTTGTATCACTCCAAAGGACCATCAACACTGACAGATCCTCCATTCTGTTTCTTTCACTTAATGACACCCTCAGTTTTAATCCAAAAACTATAGATGATACTAAAATGAAAATACTAATTATATTGTATCAGTATTAACTATCTTATGTTTATTTCATTAGTATCAGAAAAAATATTTTAAAATCTTTCATATCTTTCATAGTTCATTTAACTGGACATAGAATAAAATACTATCAGGATTAAAATATGCTTGAAAATTATTTTAACACAACTTTAATTTCATTTCTATACACTATAAACCTGAAAAAATACTCCATATAAGCTTCAGTTATCTGTTGTCTCAATTTTCCACTCTATTTTTCCTACATAGATACCACCTAAAATTTTTAATAGTCAAAGTAAACTAAGAAAGCATTATATAGTCAATGTTTTCTTCATAGTTTATTTTGGCCAAGTTTTGAAAGTATTCCTCATTATTAAAATGTTGTTTTATATATGTTTTATATAATATACATTTCTATGTCTCCATGTATCAATGGCAAAGAAATGGTGTACAAATCAAGTATTTTTGCAAGCATCTAGTTCAACAAATGTGCTTTTATAAGTGCAGGAGAAAAACTTTTGCATTATTTTGTTACTTCTTATCTCTGTCCTGGGAGAATGAAAAATATTTTTTTAAAAAAATAATTTAAAACCAGGCATTAGATATGCAAATATGTGTTCAGATCAGAGATACAAAAATTATTCAAATGATTAATTATTCATCATAAAATGTCAATTAATAATTATGAACTGTAATAGGCATCTTTCTAGTGTATCTTTATTTTTCAAGCCTAAAAACTGCTTAATATATGAGTTAAATTGACTTCCAATAAGTTTTAAAAATTCACCAAAGTAAACAACTTGTAAACAAGTGCTAACTTGAATTTTAATAACTATCCATGAAATGTGACCAAATTTTAAGAAAAGCTCCAAAAGATAGAGTTCATCATGTGAAACATTCGTCAATATATTCATCCATCTGCTTTAGTAGACATCATCCTGTTAAAACTGATGAAATAATAAGAATAAAACTATAAGTTTTTAATTTGGCTTGTACAAGGACATGGCTTAAATTTCTTATTGAACTGAATCATTCACAATTTTTTTTTAAGTAAGCATTAAGATAAAAAAATCACATTTAGAAGTTGTACCAATAAAAAGAAGTTTACAAAATTTGAAAGGTTACCATTTCTAATCTATAAGTTATAATAAACTATGCTGAGATTTCTACATAACAAGAATGAAGTAACACATTAGAAAAATACTAACACTGGCTAGATCTTCTCCTTCTCCATGTAAAATATCACTTCTTACCTCCATGGGAATGATACTGTTTGGCAGGATTTGGGTGTGTATGTGTGTGTGGGGGGGGGGGGGGGTTGAATTAATAATAAATTATCTTTCTAGCATTGCTATCATTATTACTACTGGTATTTTTTTTTTTGCATTGTTCACCAACTATTATGTTATGCTAATGTGTTGGTGGACTTTTATTATTCTACGTTTGCCATGTAGTTATTTTTAGACATAGGTTGTCATTCATCTCCTGATGGTAACTTAATTACCTATTAAGTATTCTGTTTTGAAAAATGCAATAATAAATCTGAACACATGCTAGGAGATAGTAAAAGATTCAAGAAGAGAGGAGAAACTAAAAGGGGGGGGGGAGAAAATAAGTAAATAGAAGACCGGATTAGTGTTGAGGAAGGGTGCAGTAGAAAAAGAATGTGGAGAAAGAGACTAAAGAGTAGTGTCTTTCTCAGAGAGAGAGAAAAAGAGAGACAGAGACAGAGAGAGAGAGAGAGAGAGAGAGAGAGAGAGAGAGAGAGAGAGAGAGAGAGAGAGAGAGAGAGAGAGAGAGAGAGAGAGAGAGAGAGAGAGAGAGGAGATACTAAGTATCAGTATCACTTTAGCTTTCAAATCCCTTGTGTTGCTGCTGGCGTCTGAAAATGTTAATGACACATACTTTTGACTAAGGACTAAACTCTTCTCTGGCCTGCATTACCACACAACATCAACCAAGTTATCTGGTGATTCCTCCACTGTCCCCCTTCTGTCCCCTTAACTGAGATTGACAGTCGCGTGTTGTAGGCTTTTCCAGGCAAGGCCTTTATTATGTTAATCAGCCCCTAGCATCACCTCCTCACAGGCTCACACACATCCAGAGCCTAAATCTCCCGGCCTGCCCTCCCCCTGTACCCTGGGGACCGGAAATAGGGGCGGCGGGGTGATGAAGAAGGAGAGGGAAAAAAAAGGTCAGCTGACCAGACCCAGGGTAGGGGGGGGACAAGGAGTGCGGTGGGGAGACTCTGGGAAGTGGGGAGGGGGATTGAATTCCCACACGTGGTGCCTTACATGTGATGCGATCAAAATCATGGAGGGAACGAAAAGTACCCCGGGAGCGCGCATAGTGAATTAGTGGCATCCATCAAGACCTGTTTTGCATCAATAAATTAAAATGATCATTTGGGTTCTGAAATTTTTCTGATGGAACGGGGCGGAAGGGACTGTCTCTGAACGAGAAAAAGGATCAGTTAGCCTTTAATTAAAATAAAAGTTCTTCTTAGCTCACCTTGCCTACTGGGCAGCAGCCAGGTAATCTATGAAGTTACAGAAACTGAGAAGAGACCTTGGGGCTGCCAGGGGATGGCTCACTTTGTAGCAGTTTTTGAAGGTGACACTTGTTTCAAAAAAGATTGACTTTTCTCCCCCTCCTTCTGTCCCTTCTAGGTCTGATTTACGAAGGGATAATAATCAGTTTTCATATAAGGAAAAAGTTTCATGTGTGATTCCTTGCCACCATCACCACCCAATGTAGCAGACTTCGGTGACACACCCCTCACTTCCAACTGGGAAGGAAGCTGCCTCTCCTGGTCAGTCCCAACCTGAGTCGCAAATAATCCTCTGGATTAGTGTTAAATTCATATTGAAATGTAGGCTTTTTAAAACGTCTTCTTACAAAATACATAAATATGTTAAAATAACATAATGTGGTCATGTTCTAATAAAGATTGTAGCTTTGCATGCCATTAAGGAGAAGCATTTTATCTATGTGAGGCTTTCTGGGGTGGAGTGTGGAGGGAAAAAACAGGGTTTTGAAAGTTGAGTAAATTGACAGATGGGGGGGTTGGGGGGAGGTTATCCACGAAATCGTAACTAGTGTGGATTTGAAAACTGAAGTGTGTTCCTCTTACCACAACTGTGATGAACCCTTCCGGGGTCTGTTTTACCTAAGCAAATCCTACAGGATTATTTTTCCTCTACAAGGTCGATTGCAATATTATTTCAAATTTACATGTAGCTATGGTCTTAATCCTCTTCCTCTGTTATAATCTGGAAGTATATTATTAATGTGTAGGGCATTTGTAGAAAGATCAATTCATCCTAAGGATTTGCTTTCCTGAATGGAAAGAGGACGTCCAAGCTAGGCAGCTCCATACTTTTTTTTTCTGTGTTCTGAATCTCCCGAAATCAGTTTGCTGCTTTGGTTCAAACTGTCTCTGCCTTGGGTCTTGAATCTAGGGAGTCCCCATTCAAATTAATATTCCATCTAATCTGATTTCACAGCATTTGTCATTATGGTATCTGTCTCTTCAAACACTGGCAGGGGCGTGCTCAAGGAGGGGGTGGAGAGGAAAGCTTTGGGGATGGGGAGGTGCGGCGAGTAGGGGCTCTGCGCTTCTTACACCTCGCCAGGAAATTTAATGTGATGAAAACCTTAAACTTGAAGTGAGCCTGAAAGCATCTCGAGATTGGCACTACAGGACACTGGTGAGCAAGTGCTCTATGCTGCCTCATGTCACCTGAACAGTTACTGGGATCACAGTTATCAGATCATTAGTTTTTTCATAGAAATGCTTAAATTTTTTTTTACTCAGATACAAAGTAGCCTGACATTTAAGTACACAATAAAGTCTTGTATAAAGAGAACACTTTTTGTTTGCTATATGATGAGGTCCTTTGTCCAGATGTTATATAAAAGATGGAAATATATCCTGAAAAGAGGTCATACCTAGTTTGTGGTCTTTCACCTCAGTGTTTCCTACAAGCTCAGGGAGTATCAAGGTAGCAACAGAAAATCAGACTCCTGGAGATGAGTACCCAAAATTTTAATGTTAAAAAAAAAAAAAAGGAAAACAGAGAGGGAAACATAAAGAGGAGTGATAACCAGTGGGGAAAGAGCTTGATGCAAGATATATTTGATATTAAATTTATAAAATAGAGAAAATTGTCTGACCTTTGCCTTTAATATTTGGTTTCCTTTTGTGTGTGTGAAGATCTTGTATTCTGCTCTGCTATAGAAGCTATCTGAAAGCCTGAAGGAAAGATTCACTTGTCCAGTAGTTTTCTATTTAATAAATATACACTGAAGTGACGTATAGCAGAGACAAGTCAGTAACCAACTGTTAAATCTTCCTTACTCGAGAAAAATATACTCATACACACACACACACACACACACACACACACACACACACACACATCAAATCCGACTGCTTGCAACTCAAGGTGACAAGTTCGGTCTCTTTAAAATGTAGAAAATATAAATAAATGCATCTTGGAAGATGTGACTATATTGCAATGCATATAATTGCTTTTTTTCTTCTTTTGTGAGGAAGGTGTTTTTATGTGAGGAACAGTTTTCAGTGAGATTACTAGTGACTATTGCTAGCATTCAAATTCTTGCTTTAGGCACATATTCAAAGTGTAGTTCAAAGCAGTTTATCTCAACTTAATATAAGAAAAAAGTATAGTACCGGATTAGCGTATCATTTTGTTTAAGTTTTCATCAGACTAAAAAAAAAAAATGTAGTAATAGATTTAACTCTATAAAAGCAGAGACAATCATCCAAACCTGTAGCCACCTCTATATTTACCTTGTAGAATTGGAAGTTTATTTGTGCACTGAGATATTTAAAGCACTTTCACTGAAAGAAACGCCTGTTGGTTCTTTAAGGAATTGAGCCTGAACTGATCGAGGCTAAGAGATTTTTTTCCATCCAGATTAATGTCTGTGCTCAGCATCCACAAATTTGGCTGCCTTTATTTACTTCTATATTAGTTCCAATTATGTGCAGTGTAAACCAGCTTTTTGATTAACAAAACAGCAGAGCATTGGTTAAGAACACTTAAACTTCAAAAAATCCCCCTGGGAAGTGGGCTCTGAATTGGTTAATAATGTGCAGTACTTGCTAAATTGCTGACTTCCAGATGTGGAAAATATCTTTCTTGTTTAGGACCTACGTAACCTGATTGGATTACGACAGAAGCGTCACATTGGAAGCTTTTGAGTGATGATTTAATTAACCATACAGTAGAAAGCTGTATTCTCCAGGAAATCCCTTACATATTTACATAACCAATCCCTTCAGTGCAAAGGTGGAGCCTTTTTTTTTAATTTTATTTTAATTGCAATATCAAAAAAAAAAACCTTGAAAAACTTAGACCTCATGCAGTTTAATATCATTCTCTTCTTTCCCTAGTAAGTTCCTCTTTCTCCTTCCTTCCCCCTGCTTCCTCCTCCCATACCACACACACACACACACACACACACACACACACACACACACACATACACACACTCTTTGTGGTGATGAGTGTGTGTGTGTGTACACATATACATATATACGTATATATGGGCTGCAGAAAAGTCCAGAGATCATCCAACCCCATACTCTCTCTTAGTGATCCAATTCTAAAGAATTTCGTCCAACACACTTTTTGTCCAATGTAACCCCGCACACGTTGGGACAAAAACCAGGAATCCCGATCTACATGTCCTAGGATGCAATTCACATGCAGCATTTAGTCTCTTCGTATAATTTTATTATATGGTTTTGGCATCTGGAAAGAAAATAATCTTAAAGAAAAGGGCAAAGACTTTAGTGCTGGGAGCCGTGCTGAGAAATCCACCCAAGTTAATGTGCATCTGAAATCTGGCCATTAGAGATATCTTTGTAAGAAGAAGAGATCTTGATTGAAGACACAGGATCTTTGCCTTTAACTTTCGGTTCCTTTGAGTGCTCCAGTTCTGTGAATGGTGTTCACCGTTTTCCGCCTTGTATCCAGTAGGATTTAGTGAAGAGGATAATGATGCCAAAGACTTGATGGTTAGGGAGGGGGGAGGAGAGGGGAGGAGGGGGGAGGGAGAGAGGGAGGGAGGGAGGGATAGAGAGAGGGAGGGAGGGAGGGAGGAAGGGAGGGAGGTGGAATTTCATTTCTTCCACTAAAGCGTTTGCGGAGACTTCAAGGTATAATCTATCCCAGATCCTTTCCCAGAGAGAAACTTGGCGATCACGTTTTCACATGATGCTCACGTTTAGAGCTCTTCAATTATCCCTCCCCACAAAGATAGGTGGCGCGTGTTTCAGGGTCTCGCCTCTCTTCTCTACAGAAAAGAAAAAGAAAAAAATGTCATTAGAAGAGGCGTAACACGTCAGTCCGTCCCCAGGTTTGTGTTTCCTGGAGTGGCAGAAAGAGATCAGTCCTAACCTGCCCAGCAGGAATAACGGTCCTTCCGACAACTCTTTGCAAGGCTTTTTACAATTTTCTCCAGGAGCTGCTTCTCTTCCACCTTTTCTCCCCCACACTTCGCGGCTTCTTCATGCTTTTTCTTCTCACCGTTTCTGGCCAAAACTACAAACAAGACTTCGCAGGTAGGTTCTTCTTTTTCTTTACCTTATTTTTTTTTTTCTTTTTGCATTGTATTTTTTTCCTTTTTTTCTGTCGTGGTCCTTTTGGATGGGAATTGATTCTGAAGTAAGACATGAAGTCTGAGGGCAAGAATTTCAGGTGGGCTTAGTTCTTTTATGGAAAGCTTTTCCCTGGAGTGATCTCTCCTTTCCTTTCCTCTCCCCTCTCCTTTCCTCTTCTCTTTTCCTTGTCTCTCTCTCTCTCTCTCTCTCTCTCTCTCTCTCTCTCTCTCTCTCTCTC
The DNA here is from genome assembly GCF_028372415.1 of Notamacropus eugenii. Taxonomy (NCBI): domain Eukaryota; kingdom Metazoa; phylum Chordata; class Mammalia; order Diprotodontia; family Macropodidae; genus Notamacropus; species Notamacropus eugenii. The sequence goes on from NC_092876.1 coordinate 287,378,367, forward strand.
TCTCTCTCTCTCTCTCTCCTTCCTCGATCTTTCTTCTCTCTTCCTCCCTCCCCTTTTTTCTTTTCTTTTTCCTTCCCCCAAATTTTTTCCCAATACCTGTTCATCCAGGTAACCAAGGTGCATTCTGCTTTCATATTGCTTCCATCTTTGCAAAAGTTTTATTGAAAGTGATTCAGCTATATACAAAGTCAGTAGGTGGACATCTGTTGTCATCTTGTAGCATCTGAACAAAATCAATTACACTTAGAATCTTAAACTTTGCATGTACCTGTTAATAATTGCAAAGCAGTGGTCAATTCAGACATAGCAAATTTGAGAAAAACCTCTCTCCCAGATGTAGTTTCCCATCCTCTGCCATAGAAAAGGGATGTTTTCTAAGCAAAAAACTTTGCTGTTTTGTCTGCCTAGGGAGTTTCATTTCTTTATTTCATTCTTTGTGTGGATGTGTGTGAAGTAACACCCCAGCTTCTGTGATCATAAATAAAGAAGTGAAAGTAATGACTGGAACTTAGAGTCCTTCACCAAAGGGAGACTGGGAGAGGGGGGGGAGTCACTCCAGCTGCGAAGAAAACTGCTGTCAGGACTTTAGGATTTTAAATTAGGAACACAATTTTAAATGCTAACTAGTCATAGAAAAATAGGATTTGTTTAAATGACCCCACTATCAGTAGTTTAACATTAAGAATTCTATATCAGAGCAAAGCTCAGATGAAGAGTCCTCATGAGTCCTAAGCTTCAGCTTCTGTGAATTTGTTTATACCCCCACACACATACACACATCTACTTTTGGATTTTATGTGCTCCCTCTACAAGGATGATGGAGCGATTACCAGCTTCAGAGTTACAACTAACTGGCAAAGATAAAGTTTAATCTTCATCTCTCCTTCATACACGTTCCTACAAAACTGTTTAGCTTGTTAGGCATGTATTTCTCTGGAGTGGACTTGTCAGGAAGGTAAGCAGGCCAGCTTTAGGATCTCAAACATTTAACGTGAGCGTTTCTTTAATTCATTTTTTTTTTACAATTAAAGAACAGGAGGAGAGCTCAGAAATGGCACCCAAAAAGGGCTAAAAGCTTGACTGCAAAAGTCTTACTGAAAGTCTACGTTGAAGTTAGGATGCTTTCTAAAATATGTACTTCCCACTCCCCTCACCACCACCACTACCACTACCCCCTTTATACCTCCACCCCTCTCGGCAAATGTGTGGAAACTGATACTCGCTTTCCAGGTTTTCTGCAAAGCTTCTAGTATAGAAGTAGACAATAGGTGCTGGGGCTAGGATAGATTTTGTCCGGTAGAGGAAGGGTTAATTGCCCTTGTTTTACAGTTTGCATCTGTTACATCTTTTATAGCCCCCTGTTTAAACTAATCCTCAAGTCAAAGCATCTTCTCCAAGATGGACTTCTTTTCAGGATCCCTAGTTTCCTCTAAACCAAGAGTTCCCTCTCTCCAAGTTCTGACAGATTCTACTCAAAAATGCAGACTCTCTCTCTCTCTCTCTCTCTCTCTCTCTCTCTCTCTCTCTCTCTCTCTCTCTCTCCCTCCCTCCCTCCCTCCCTCCCTTCCTCCCTCCCTCTCCCTCTCTCCCTCTCCTTATATATATATATATAATATATATATACATATATATGTATGTATGTATGTATGTATGTATATATTTTAGGCACAAAAGTTTACAAGCCAGAAAGGATATGACCATTTAGAAAACTTGAAAGTATTATTACAGTAGTGGTTTTGATTTCTGTTTCCTTTCTTGAAAAATTATACTGTAGCTGCTTAACTGGACCAATATGGAATAGTGAAGAGAGGGAATGGGGGGGGGGGTGGCTGAATAAATATTGTCAAATTGCGGAGGGGGGAGCGTACCGTGCAAAAGGCTTATAATTACTCTTATGTTAGGAAAGAAGGGAGGGGGAATCCCACCTAGGGGACAGCGTCTTGTTTAACTCCAAAAGGGTGACGGTGTGTGTGGGGTTGCGGGCGGGGGGGAGACCGGGCTCAACGTAATTACTGTTATCAATTTGCCTAAGTGTGCTGCGTGTGTGTGTGTGTGTGTTTTCCTTTGAAAAAAAAATCGCCTGAAAACAAGTTACAATGTTGGGCTAAAGTACTTTTCGGAGGAAATGGTCCGCCTAACATTGAGTCAAACAGCCTACTGTAAAACCCTGTGCATTCCCTCATACGGTCATGAGTTATGACTCATTTTGAAGATGTAATTCTTGTCTCTGATCTCCTTTGCTGGTGCAATACACAAAACATTAACAAACACAAAGCTACTCGGCCAGGGGAAGAAGTTTAGTTTTGTTTTCAACCCCGGCGAGTCCTTTTGGGTGCGTGGATGGGTTCTTTTCGGGTGAATATTTGGGCTCCCTTTGGCGCCCTGCATTTAAATGGGATATACCAATGCCCACATTGTTGCTGTGTTTGGTTGTTAGATAGAGTCTGCGTGCTGCTGAATCAGGGAGCCGAGTCCATGCGAACTGCCTGCCATCTGATCCACTCTTATCAATGAAGCAGCAGATCATGGCGGATGGCCCCAGGTGTAAGAGGCGAAAACAAGCCAATCCAAGAAGGAAAAACGGTAAGAAAAACCCTGAATCAAACTTTTCCTTTCGACTCCACTAGAGAGGGAGAGGGAGAAGGAGGAAAAATAAGCAGCAGCAGCAGCAGCAGCAGCCGCCCCGGGGTTTGCTGGCGATCGCTTTTCTATGTGGCCGAGGAGAGATCCGCCTGTTGTATATTTCTGGAGGGGGAGAGAGAGTTCAAGGAAGTCCCGGGGAAAGTGAGTGTCAAAGAAACTGGGGGTTCCTAGACCCTTCTCCTAGACTACATCTCCTCTTTGCTTCTTCCACCCCCCCCCACCCCCACCCCACCCTCACATCCTCTTCTTCCTCTTCAGGCACCGCTCCCCCCACCCCCCACCCCTCCCGACCTCTTTGGAGTCTCCGATCCAGTGGGCAGAGTACCAAATCTTGAGACTTTCTTCAAATTTACTGAATATTTTTTGAAAAGAGGAGAGAAAGGGAGAGAGAATGAATCTGAGAGCTAGAGCCCCGTTAGCTGAGCCTTAGGAATACGGAAAGTTTCTTGACTGACTGAGTCCCTTTGCAAGTCTCTCTCTCTCTCTCTCTCTCTCTCTCTCTCTCTCTCTCTCTCTCTCTCTCTCTCTCTCTCTCTCTCTCTCTCTCCTAACTAACGGTCCTGGGTTTCTTTTGCCTATGTCCCTCTTCAAAGCCCTGCCCAGGACCCTGCTAACTCTCTATCACCGTGTGTGTGTGTGTGTGTGTGTGTGTGTGTGTGTGTGTGTGTGTGTGTGTGTGTGTGTGTGTACGTTTCTCTCCTTTTTTAAAATGTGATTGCTTTCTACAACGGCAGGATAGGTAAGACTCTTAGACACCAAAGGCACTTTCTGGCCAGTTTTCATGTCAAGATCACCCTAGCTCTAACGCCTTATGGTAGGGAAAGAGATGTGGAGAGTACGGGGGAGAGGGAAATAAAAACACGCCAGTGGTTGTAGGGGGAGGAGAGAAAATAAGTGGAGGGATAGCGTGGAAGAGAAAGAGAGAGAGAGAGAGAGAGAGAGAGAGAGAGAGAGAGAGAGAGAGAGAGAGAGAGAGAGAGAGAGAGAAGATAAGGGAAGAAAAAAAAGGAAGGAAAGGAAAAGGGGTGACATTTTAAATGGTCATTTTTTTAAGGACTGGGCATTGCCCGAAACAAAATCGTGGGAATAAAAAGGAAAAGTGATTGGCATTAGGGGGTGAGGGAGATTGGGGGAGGGGAGATGCATGAGGAAGAAGGGGTGAGACCATGACAGTAGGATGGTGGAGGAGAATACTTACTTTTTAAAACATATGAAATGAAACTTCTCCAGTGTGATCATAATAATACTGATAAAGCAATTTGTCTAGCCGCCTATGATTGCCCTCTCCCCTGGTCTCTGCAGTCTACAGAGAAGCTGAGCTCAATGGGACGTGGTGTTCTGGACTGAGCTCACAATTTGGCTGCTTCTCCTCTGGTGTGGGGTTCTGTCCCTCCCTAGTTTCTCCACTGCTTCCGTAGTCGAAAGCCCCCCCACCCCACCCCCTCCCAGAGTCCTGAATGGACTTCCCGGCCCCACTTTCAGCAACTTTCCTCTAGAGATCAGGAGAAATGAAGACAATTGTATGAACCTCAATTCCTTTCCTTAAAGCTAAGCTACAGAATTTAAGTAGAGACTGGGGTGTGGGATATGGGGTGTGGAGGGAGAATAACACAAAGAGAAGAGAATTTTTGATTGGAGACAAATGATCCTGTCTTTCTCTCTCTAGGTTTTGTGCGTGCGTGTGTGTCTTTTTCTTGTTGTGGCGGAGGTGTCGAGCCATATGGGGGAGTGATAGCGGAATTTTAGTCAGAAACTGTTCGTTATGTTGCACTGGCTTTTCCCTTTGTGTTGTCTTTGATCTATTTGCTTGGCTTTAGTATTGCAAAAAAAAAAAATCAAAACAAAACAAAATCCAAGTAAAATAATATATTCAGAGGAGATTCCCCAGGATCTGTTCAGACTATCTCTTTTAGGTCTTGTGGGTTTTTCCCCCCTTTTTTCCTTACTCTTGTGTCTGTCATTATTTAAGGTGGTCTTCACACTGGAGACCTCCCCTTTCCTCATCTCTGGGTAATTTAGTAGACACTAAAATTACACGTAATGTTCCCCTCTCCTCTCTTGTGTTTCCTCTGTTCTTTTTATTAAATGTTGGTTATTGATTTTATAAAATCAATGTCTGTTGTGGGGCTTTTTTTTCACCCTTACAAGTATCTAAAGCACGTTGCTGATCAACTGGATAACAAAAGCTTTGTGTCAAGGAGCCTTTTTTTCTTATGTTAAACAGTCATTTTTTCGAGAAAATAGAATGAGATTTAAAACGAGGTTTCCAGGAGTGCTCTTTTGCAGTAAAGACTATTTTGAGTGTTTGTTTCTTGTCCCTTCCTACTCCCACCCCCTTTCCTTGGTTTGGGTATAGATAACTAGTTTAGCCTTACAGTTAATGTAAAGACATAAAATAGGTCTATGAAGAGTGTATTACCTGGTTTCATGTTTTCTGAAAACAATTTAATGAAAAGGGGAGAGGGAGGGACTATATGGGGACTCTGCAGGTGGAACAGATAATGAATATAATGTGTAGCACTAGCTATAATAAATAATCTTAGGGAGCAAATATGAATCTGAATGACATTTCTGTTGCATCTCAAAAAAAAAAAAACCCATGTCCTGTATATTCAATAGCTTGGGAAATTCAGAACACTCAAGGGAGGAAAGTTTAATTGCAAATTTCAAGTATATCCTCAAGACCCTGAAAACTTAATCTAAAGTCTGTACGTTGACTACATGGTTTTCCAACTCACCCCTTACTTGTCTTTCTTCAATTAATTAATTGGGAAGATATAGTTTGTTTTTCTAGTGCTTTTCTTTGTGTTCAATAATTTGTTTCTTTGTGCCCGAGCAATGTCCTGGTTTTGAGAAGCAGGTAGAAGAGTTTTTCATTTTCTCTCTAGTCAAGCACGTATCCAATGCCTTTCCCTTTGGGAATTGCCAGGATTTATCTGAACTGAGTGGATTTTTCTTCTCTCCTGGATTCATGGAAAGGATGTCACTTCTGAGCTTGTGTCTTTGCTGATAACACTAAATATGATGATGCTTATCAAAATCATATAGAAATTCCTGGAAAGGAATAATAATAACAAGTACAAGAATAGAAATAGAAGCTGCAAAAAAAATGGTCGAACAGTAAACTCGGGTGGTATTGTGTGTGTGTGTGTGTGTGTGTGTGTGTGTGTGTGTATTAATGAAGTCAACAATGTATAAATAGAATAAACCAACTAGGAGATAAATGTGTGCTGTTGTTTGTGCATTTGAAAGGATGCTTGGTGGAAACACGGATTGGATGACAATGCTAAATAAAATTGTTAAAAGGCAAACCAGGAGGGCTGGAGGAAAATAAATCTAGCAAGTGAGAGGAAAAGGAATCTACAATCTAAGCTTTATCATTCTCCAGAATAACTAGATGAATCAGAACTGAGCAGGAAACCGTAGAGGAAGAATATCAAAGTAAAGTTAATCTAAAGCAGGAAATATCCCATTTTTTCCTCCATGTAAAAAAAATGAAATCTATTCTCAGAAAATAAGATGTAAAGAAGAAAAGTGGGAGTAGGGGCAAGGGGAAAGGAGTCGAAATGCGAGGAGCCCGCAGACAGGAATGTGTGTCGGTTTCAGCAAAGTTCAGTCAGATGATCCCCAGTCGCCTGACTCACTTTGTAACACTTTCACTGAAGCGGGAGGGGAAAAAATCCAACATCTCCCCCACTTTAATTCCTCTGATTATACCGCACTGTCTTCATACAGCATTCTAATAGGAAGAATCTCACTGGAACGGAGATGCCCAGGTCTTGCCTGCCACCAGAGCAGCAGTGGCAACTTCCAAAGTTTGCTGCTGCCTTTGCCTCCGTTTACTGCAGCGGACTCATTGGAGATGCTCCTGCTTCCTCTCACGCTTCACGCAGAGCCTGAGACTAAGGAGAAGCACCAACATTCCTCACCCCCTGTACCCCCCCCCCAAAAATGTATACATGCCTTTTAAGAAAGACACAAAAGTAGACAGCCATTTAACATATAGGGAATAGCCTTGTCCCTTAGAAACCAGAAATTGTTTTCCAAAAAGAAAAAAAAAAGAGAAGAAAGAAAGAAAGAAGGAAAGAAAGAAAGAGGAAGAAAGGAAGGAAGGAAGGAAGGAATTAAGGAAGGAAGGAGGAAAAAAGTTATCTGATTTTCTCCAAAGTTTCGGTAAAATGTTCTTTGATTTCTTTAGCATCTCATTTTCAATGGTAAAGAAAAAGATAAAGTTCAGTGCTTTTGATCCAGGAGGGAATAGAAAGCAAACCGGCATAATATTGTTTATAAGGACTCACCCCAACCTCCCCACTGTGATCTACCCCCAAAAAAAGCATGAAGTGGTAATTGTGGTGCTGAGGTGGGATGGGGGTGTTGGGGAAGGGAGTGTGGGGATATAAGAAAGAAGGGTGGAGAGGAGGGGTGGAAGAAAATCTTGCCTCCTTTCAAAGATGCTTAAATGAAAGGAAAAAAGAAAAATAGCTCCAGCTTAAAAGTTCTATCTAGTGTCTCTCCTTCCTGAGATGAAGGGTTTTCCTGCATGTTAAGGTGAAGTTTGGATGTAGCTGAAAGAAAAAAAAAAAAGCCCTAGCTACAGAACAAGGCAAAGAAGTTGCTTTTTTTTTTTTTTTTTAATTTCAGGTGGTCCAGACATATAGCCGTCAGTTGGGACCTCACCCATCCCTGGTTATCTTTGCTGGAGTGAAAATTCCTTGCAAATAGATTAGTTTTAAAGTTGATTAGCTTACAAGAAAAATGCTTTACTGGCTCCTAAAGCACTGAGACGGGAAGGACTTGGTATCAAGGTACCAGTTCTTAGTGAACTCCAAAGATATTCATCTTCATCTTTCTTTCTATATGTAGATGTCTTTTGGAAATTTTGGTGTGGTACTCAGAAGGCTGGGACTTCGCATCCAGACTCATTTCTTAATCTTTCACTAGTTTGGGGGAACTGAATTTGTATGGCATATCCTTTTGCATACTGCATTTCTCAACTGTATAGCCACTAGCCTGGTGACAATTTGACCCAGATGATCTATCTCCTAGGGGTAAGGTTAGAGCTGTAAATTATAAACTTTAAATTTTCCCTTGTTACTTAAGAAAAATGAATTGATATTACAAAGTCTTTCTTTTTCAAAAAAGAATAAAGTAAGGTTAAAGTTCCTTGCTAAACAAATACTTATACATAAGAAACTGCTGAAAGTTTAAAAGTATCAAGAGGTTTTAAAGGAGCCTAATACTATATTGAGAATATTTCCTATTAAAAAATGTGTCTCTCCTGAAGGTAGAAAAAAAGTGTATTGGTTCTTCTATAGCAATGCGGCATTCAACCCAAGAAATAGGAAATTCTTTCCCTCACAACAGTTTTTGGCATCTGCATTATTCCAATGCTTTTAAGGTGCATTTTCCTCTGTGTGAAAGAGAACTCTTTGTCCTTTTTTCTCCCAACACCATGGCTTCCCAAGGTAGACACTATTTTGTGCCTGTCACATAGAAAAGGAGTGCAGGTTTGCAGTGCTCACAGACAATTGATTGTCTGCCCTAATGTGTTTCATTTACATGTTTATAACGTCAATAGTGCTGGGGTGTCCACTGTACCATTCATTCCAGCATTCCCACAAGGGTGCAATTGTCTGAATGGCCAAGTCAGACACCTTTTTGATTGCTCTTTAGTGGTCTTTTTCGAGTAAAGAGAAAAAAGATAGAAATCTGTGATGCAGAAACACTAGTTGAAAATATAAAGAATTAAATACTGCCATTAAAGCAGATGTTAAAATAGGAGAAAATATGCTTTTTTAACAAAGATGTGAGAATTTAAAAAAATAAAAGCAGCAAAGATATATTTCCTTCAAGATACTGCCCTGTTTCTTGCCGTCTCTTTTTTTTAAAGTACTTTAAGACAAAATGTGCCTTTTGATTTTTAAATCAAAGAATCTAGGCATGTCTTATTTATTTGTATATTGCTCAAATTTATAAATCACATACATGTATATATTTACATATTTCTGTTTATGCCCACAGCATCAGCTCACCACTTGGAAAATCTATTGAAAGACTATTTAGGCAGTGGGAAGTGTAAACTTTTTTTTAAGTAAGATCTAAGTATTTCTTCATCAAACATTTTAAATGAAAATGATGCTAATCACTACACTATCTGGAAGTATTTACCTTAAATCATTGTTTTAAAATAATTTTATCTTGAGTGACAGTCATGCCATTTTGTTAGTGGTCAGCAAAGTGTAACTGGGAGTTACAAAGTAAATAAAACATTGCTTTTTGGGGTGTGCTGCATTTTTTTAATACTTTATGCATACATTATGTGTCCCTTGAGGGAGGTGAGAGGCAATTGTGCCCATATATGTATATCTATCCTTTTACAAAGGGAATTTTATCTTTAACAATGCCTGAATGTCCCATAGTTCGTCCCCCTCATTAAGCATATATGGGATAGAGATGGACACACCTGTAAAAAAAAAAAAGAAGTGGCACATTTCAGATCATGGTTAAAATTTATGGCTAATCTAGCTGCTAGACTTAATACAAATTGGTCTCTTTAATTGTTCTCTGTGGTACATGAGAAAAGAATACACTAACTCTTGTGGCTTCTGATGGGAAGTAAACAGGGGGAAAAACTTTTCTAATTTTGTAGTAAATTAGGGGGGAAAAATCGCCGGTCTGTGAAAAGATTTTTGCCTCTCAGGGTAGACACACACAGTAGATGCACCGTTAGCTGAACCCCTGACACGGCGGTCTTTTGAATGCCTTAGGTATGATTTCACTTTCGCTCACATCAATGCTGACCTGAATGCCTTTCATATCTGATCCGCTGTGTCTCTCCCAGTAAACATCCCCTGAGGGGAGAACAAAGAAAGGAGCTCTTCTTCTTCTTAATCACAATTCAGCCCTTTCACCGCCGGCAGGCTACATTTGCATTCTGCCACAGAAAGCCAAGATGAAAAGAAAAAAAAAAAGAGAGGGAGAGAGAGAAAGAGGGAGAGAGAGAGAGAGAAAGAGAAGGGGGGGGGGGAGCAGAGGGTGGAGGCTGAGTAAAATAACTTAGGTGTTTGTCGCTGTTTGTTGGGCTTCCCCTAGTTACAAGCCTTATATAGCTTATGCTCTACCAAGCCTTGGCTCTTCTGACAGGCATATAGTGTTACAAGATGGCATGCCTGTACTATTCATGGCCACTCGCTCTAACACTTGAGGTAAAAAGTGTCAGGGAGGGATCAAATTTTACTCTGAGAAGCCTGTTCTACTTAGGGTCAGGTGTGTGGACTTTCAGCTCTTGACTGCTGCCCATTATTTTGTTTTAATTACTATTATTGTTTACCTACAGTGACCTGGAAGGTGAGGGGAGTGGGGTGTGTGGGAGGGGAAAGGAAGAGCAAGAAGACAGTGAGGGAGGAGAGAGGAGGGAAACCTTGTCTCTAGATAAAGGTGGCAGCCAGAAGTGCTCCTTGGATTTAGTTCTGATGGTGGGTGTCTATATTGGGGGGTAGAGGGGAAGGGACAAGTATATCCAGCCTAACCACTGCTAATTTCAAGGGAAAACTGGAAAAGGTTTTCCTCTTATTGTTGTTTTTAATATTGTTAAACTTTTCATGACAATTCATATTTTCAAGTGGGGGGAGGGTAAGCTAGAGAAGGAATCCTCAAATAAGTCAAAAGGGAAGGGGAGGGGAAACCATCAAAAAGAATTTTAGGGGGGAAAAGTTGTTCTATTTTAGAAAGCTTGAGGGCTGAGAAGTGCCACAATTTTCACACCTTCACTATACTTTTTTTCAGATTTTTTTAAGGATGTTTAACATTTGTGAAATGACAGCCTTTTGGTATCTCAAACTGGGTAGTTTAAAATTTTAGGGGATTTGGTGGTATTCACTTTCTCCTGTAAGAGAAAGTTTATTCATAAAGAGTTCCTGCTTACTGGGAGCTGTTTAAACCCTTCCAGGCAGACCTGTCAGATTTTACTGTGTTATTTGCCTCCATTTGCAACATGTAAAAGTAACATGCAGTTAATGGTATTGGAATGAAACCATAGTAAGAGCAGAAATCTTACGTGACAAGTTTTCAGCTGCACTATCTTTCTACCAAACTGTCAGTTTTCTAAAACCACTTTTAAGATACCAACAGTTTTTCATCCGCAATTAGATTAAACACACTAAAAACAACTTTGGGAGAGCAGTCTACTAAAATAGCAGTATGAACAATCTCAAACAGGGACAGATATTTTCCAATAGCTGTTGTGGCAGATTTCACTTATAAGCAAAACTAAACGAGATGTTACTAGTGGAACAGAAGCATGTGACACAGATTCCTGATTTTTTCCCAGAAGATTTATAGAACTTACAAAAAGAGATTATCTCTACACCTTCTACACACACACACACACACACACACACACACACACACGCACGCACACACCCTAAACCTCCATCCCACCCCCATGACCCAAGCAATGAAGGATTTAGGCAGATTTACTTCAGTAAACACCTTTGGACACTTGGGGGAAAGTAGGAGTCTGTTTGCAAAAGGAGGCTTTTGTTAAGTAAGGTGCTGGGATAATTCTTTACCAGGCAGCTGTGATATTAACCTACCCTGTAATGCTGGAAAACTGTTTAACTCTTAGAGTACCTTACACTTTCACTCAGCAGATAAGATTCAGGTTCCTGAAGAGTCTCCGGATTCTACTTCTAGCAGTTTATTTCTGAAACAAGTCTAGTATCTTGTTGACATGAAAACTGTCAAAGCAATACTTTTACTTTTAAAATGTGGTTTAGTTGGGTTAGACTTAGATACGTCATTAGGCCCCCAAATTATATTTTATTAAATTATATTTTGTTGTCTGAGAGACAGCAAATTACCTCAAGCAGAAGATATAAAAAAATCCAACATATACTTTAGAAAAGTTATTTTTATTTCTAGTTTGTAGAATATTGGAATAATTTGGAGAGGAATTTGAGGCAGCTAGGAGAAATCTAGGATTCAAGATTTTCTCATAGCTGTAAAGGACACTAGGGGATTGATACAAGACTTGTGAACTATAAAGAAGATGTGCTATAAACTTGAGAACCTGTATGAGTCCGGTTTTTTTTTTTTCTGACAGTCACACTATCTCTGCATTCACATCTTTTAAAAGAGGGAAGTACTGCATATCTTTCAAAGCTTAAAAGGTCATATGAACTTCCACTTGCATGGTGTCAGGGTTGTCCACTACCAAATTGAGAATTTACATTGCAGTAATCTAGAATTATAAGAGGAAAGAGTTAATGTTATTTTTGCTGGGCATAAGAATAACTTTACAGGTGTTGCATTTTGGTTTAAATAAGATTGCCTTATTTAGTTAGAAAAAAGTGTAGGTGTCACTGTGAGAGCAGCCACAAATGTGTGAGAAAGTAAAGGGTATGAGACATGACAGAATTAAAGGTGTTTGCTATGTTGTTACACCGTGTGTCAAGCTGCAAGCTCCCTTTGTCACAGCCTCCTGGTGATTTGACAGCGCAGATCCACTTCCCTTCTAGGTGATACAGCATTTTTTAACTGGAGTTATAAATATGGTGCACCCTTCCTATTGCACCCTGCCTCCCTAACCCATCGAATTCCATTAAAAAGCATCTTGCTCTAAGACATAATGAACAAACACCCTTATAGAAGGGGGCTCTGCACTCAAAAGTCCCAGAGTACCGCCAGCATTACAGTAGCTGGCATTGACGGTTGTTTGGCGAGAATGCCTTCTGCCAAATCATCCAATAATTAAGTTTTATGTTATTTGTATGAACGACCAAGCATGCAGTATTCCTTTGCAAATCAAAGGGAGGCTTAAAATTCATTTTTGGACACTCTCAGACCATAGTCAGGTCACAGTTTGGGGCCTGAATTAAACTGATCTCATTCATGATCTAATTGAACTTGGCAAAACCTTAGCAGTAGCAGTAGCACACAAATATAAATCAAAGAGCAAAACTGAGTAAATCGTATCCTTTGCTAGAAATCTATCTATGAATTATTCTGTGATTACCAACACTGAAGTTAAACTTTGTACTCTCTCAGCATTAGTGCAAAGCCCTGCATTTTTCTTAGGCCCCTGATAGCAGAGCACTACATAGGAAAATGGAAAAGAACGATGATGATGAGCATCTAATCAAATAAGATTGGGGGAGGGAGAAACAAGAAAGTATAAAGAGATGGCCACTAATCAAAATCACAAGTATCGATAGTGGGTGCTACATGATGCATTATTGCAAAACTAGTAGACTTCTAAAATAGAGTGTCTAGAAGAATAAGAAGTAAGTATGGCTACCTAAGAGGTGTAAATGAAACAAAGGTTCCAAGACAGAACTCATTTAAACCTCCTTCCTTTATACAACTGAGGATTGTAATTGTCATAATGATTCATCATTATTACAAATTTATTTATATTACTGGTCTGAGTTTGAGTTGTGAGGATGAGATTTAAAGTAGCTATTCGAGATTAGAGCATAAAACGGAAATGTTTAACTTAAGTTACCTTTCATTTTTCACACTGCTATGTAATTAAGACTTCCTTAATCTAAATATAATCCTTGGAATTTAATGTCATGTCCTACTGTAAATTACCCACTTGCAAATTCTCTGTCCCTTTTTCTTGATTTCTATAAGTTATTCTAATCTGTTTTTAAAAACCCACTTTTACTACTTGGTAATTAAATTCAGAACTTTAAAACTTTTAAGTTAAACTATAATGAAATGTTTACATCATTCAACTCAATTAGTATAAAATGGGTCATTTTAGAAGACATCTTTTAAGAACAGTAAGAATCAAACTTTTAAAGCAGCCTACAAAATAACATCAGAAGAAATATAGCTCTTGTCAGGTAATATTTAACTCTAGTTTTTGTTTCTCTGGGGAAAATGTCATCAATAATGATATAATGTTCTACTTATAAAAATATCATATTCCTAGTTATTGGTTTCATTTCCTTAAATAAAAAATGTTCCTTGTATCTCATCATGGTGATGTCAGGTCTTCATTCTTCTGCAACTAGCACAGTGTCTGGTGCACAGTAGGAACTTAATAAATATCGATTGATTGATTGAATGATTAACTTTATACATTTATTTTGGGAGTGGAAAGGCAAACTTGACAAGGTGATAGCTAAGGAGAAGGCTTGATAATAGATCAATGGATTAAGATACCATGGCATCTCTAATCTAAGATGTATTTTTTTAACTTGTGAATATATTTCAGCAGTTTCAGATGATGGGACCCAAGCCACTTTTAACAGCACTCCTATATGGCACTCATCATTTCTCAGCCAAAATTACATTTGTGTTGTTTGATGTTTGAGAAATTATATTCAAAGAAACTTTACTATTTGCCTATTCTTTCTAGAGTACATAAGTTATTATTTTAAACAAAAAGTACAATAATGGAGTCATTTTGGTTCATGAGATTTAGCAGTTTTGAGGGATAAAATTTTATATGTTAATAACTCAGATTGCTTTCATTATAGACATTTTTAGGTAGAGAAATAATCTTTTAGACAATCGGTGTCCACTAAGGAACCCCAATCATCTTAGCCTTGGTGATGGATCTTTGAACATTCACACAAACATATAGCATGCACAGAAAGCTCACTCATTGCACATAAACATACACACCTATACATATTAAACAAAATACTATTAAATACATATTAGAGAAAACCATTAATGCCTTCTCAGTGTAACTTCTACTCACATCGCCTTTAATGGAAAATTAGAGAAAAGTAGTATCAGAGGAGCTTCATCAATGGAGACTTCTAATTGGTGAAGTTTGTGTTCAAGAGAACTCTCTGTTACCAATGATTTTCCTGTCTTATCATTTAGGTGTACTATTAATCTAGGG